>NC_085016.1:4098613-4106113 GCF_963854185.1 Sardina pilchardus
TTTTATTAATAAGCAGGAAGGCCTATGTTTAAGGCTCTTGCTGTGCCCATTCCATTGTGAAAACCATTGTGAAAATGGTGAGTAAATGAGGTCATGTAGTAGGTTAGTCTACTGAAATACTACTACAGTATTCAGAGACACAGTCTGAGATGGACATGGTACTGAGGCTCCATCTCCACAGGAGTAGAGTGAGCTACAGCCAAGCCATCCATCATGGTGGGAATAGTGTGAAACACTCAATCACCCACAATGCACTGTGTGCAGGTAGTGACAAATCATTCCAATCACCACGTCAAGGTGCTGTAAGGAAATCTGACAGCTGGAATAGAACTGCCATCATTCTCAAACACAGGAGAATAAAATACGTACTTGATAAACGAGTGTGTGTGTGTGTGTGTGTGTGTGTGTGTGTGTGTGTGTGTGTGTGTGTGTGTGTGTAGTAAAAACAGAACACTGGGTTGCAAAGAAGCAATTTAATATGCCCGTCTGGGGAAGAGTACATGGCTTTAAAAGTGCTTCAGAAAACACACAGCAGTCTGCCCACTTTAAACAGGTGAAGTGCATCTGGAAGACCAGACACAGAACAGATTCTCCGTAGATGTCCGTCAGTGTGTGTGTGTGTGTGTGTGTGTGTGTGTGTGTGTGTGTGTGTGTGTGTGTGTGTGTGTGTGTGTGTGTGTGTGTGTGTAAACAGGTGAAGTGCATCTGGAGGACCAGACACAGAACAGATTCTCCGTAGATGTCCGTCAGTGTGTGTGTGTGTGTGTGTGTGTGTGTGTGTGTGTGTGTGTGTTTGTGTAAACAGGTGAAGTGCATTCTGGAAGACCAGAGACAGAACAGATTCTCCGTAGATGTCCGTCTGGGTCAGTCGGTCGGTCCTGCTGTCTGATTGGTTGGTTCATCTGTCCATCGGCTCCAGGACTCCTCCCACGCCTCGTCTAGTCCACAAACACCTGGCTCCTCACAGACGGGTACAGCTCAAAGAACGCCTGCAAACGACACGTTACAACACACACCTCAGTTACAGCCTCACACACACACACAACATTTATCTCTCACACATTCTTCCTCCCTCTCTATCTCTCTCTCTCTCGGACTTACTTACTTACTGTCAGGCATGCAAACTGGTCAGGGGTGAAAAAGGTGAGACTCTTCTCCGACCCCCCCCCCCCCGAAAAAAAAAAAAAAAAAACATGGAAACAAATCTTCCAAAGTGTGAGGGACCCGCTTTCTTTCTTTCTTACTATCTCTCTCTTTCTCTGTGCTTATGTACTTATTATGTATTTATTACACATTTCTGATGATTTCATAGGCCTAATGGACACTTAAACTATCAGAATAAGGAAAAGTCTGAATATTTCTTGGACCAAACCAGGTAATCAATAATCTTGCTTGAGACACACACTATTTCAAACTAATATTATTAGGCCTATATAAAATAGGGTAGGCTTTAATTTTTCAAATTGTTTTAAAACGTTTTAATATGCAGCCTAGGCTACTACATATTGTGTTCTCTAGGCTATATTGTGCTAGTGTGTTTAACAAACCAATAAAGTTATGTGAACTGTCTTCATATTACATGTTAAACTGTAGGCTACCTGTAGGCGCAGACTAGGCTACTGATCAGGGTCCTCCTGTAACTCGACAATCAAATGTAAATTTAATTTACGCATGGCTTACGAACTCGTAATGATCCGGGTGTTAATGAAAATTGTTGCAAGTCACACACATAATTCAAACGGTTACGTGCGTTACGTGTGGTCTGAAGCAGTCGCAACTTTTTTTGGCTACGTTACTATAGCGAATCATTTGAGTTGCATATCTTTTGCGTAGGCTTTGCGTAAGGTCTATGCGCAGTGTGCTTCGCGTACAGGGCCCACTTTTCTAAAAGACAGCATTATCATGTCAATCAACTACGTCTCTGGACAAAACGAACCAGCCCAGTTTATGAGCATTTAATTCAACTGTCACATTAGCCTTTGATATACTGATAAAGTCTGCCTATTTGCTTCACCTTTTGCCGATCTAGATGGTTCAAACTGCACGCATTCTTCATCAAAATAACTCGTTATGTCTACATGTTTGTCTAATTTCGCTAAACTTTCATCATTAGAAGAAAACAACCTATGCTATGTTGCTACTCTAATCTCAGCGTCTTTTTCTAATAGAAGTTGAAAGTTTTAACTAGCCCACCTGTGAAATCCCTCGGCATCTCTTCTCGCCAGAATCACTATATTCCACCTGACATCTCAGACGCATCTATCTGCGCTCACAACAGAGGCTATACTTGGCGTGCGCATTCTGTTCGCGTTGCGTCTTTGTCAACAATTCGCTTCCACTAATGTTTATTAAACGCATAGGGGCTACATTCACGCATCCCTTGCTGATCAGACACGTTTTAAATGCGGCTCTAGAAACACCTCAAGATGCGTTAGCGTCTGCGCATGATTTCTAAACTCAGTTGTAAATTCAATTCACCTTGACCACCCCCCCCCCCCCCCCCTAAATATTTTCTCGTCGGATCTGCACGAACCATGTAAGTCACCTATTTTTGATTCAAAACGGCGAATTTCGCCGAAAGGTGAGGAGTTTGCATGCCTGTACTGTGGACTGTGTGTGTGTGTGTGTGTGTGTGTGTGTGTGTGTGTGTGTGTGTGTGTGTACCTTGAGGAGGGTGGTGGTCTGCAGTACTCCAGTTGTGCAGCACATCTCTCTGATGGAGTGTGTGTGTGTGTGTGTGTGTGGGTGTGTGTGTGTGTACCTTGAGCAGGGTGGTGGTCTGCAGTACTCCAGTTGTGCAGCACATCTCTCTGATGGAGTGTGTGTGTGTGTGTGTGTGTCTGTGTGTGTGTGTGTGTGTGTGTGTACCTTGAGCAGGGTGGTGGTCTGCAGTACTCCAGTGGTGCAGCACATCTCTCTGATGGAGAGAGTGTGTGTGTGTGTGTGTGTGTGTGTGTGTGTACCTTGAGCAGGGTGGTGGTCTGCAGTACCCCAGTGGTGCAGCACATCTCTCTGATGGAGAGTGTGTGTGTGTGTGTGTGTGTGTGTGTGTGTGTGTGTGTGTGTGTGTGTGTGTGTGTGTGTGTGTGTACCTTGAGCAGGGTGGTGGTCTGCAGTACTCCAGTTGTGCAGCACATCTCTCTGATGGAGTGCATAGCCAGCTGTGGAGCTCCGAGGTCCAGCACTGGAATTCCGAGCCGGGACGAGAGGATCGGGCCGATGGTGGTTCCGCAGGGACTGTCGTTCCTCACCATCACATCCTAATACACACACACACACACGCACACACACAGACACAGACACACACAGGTTTAAGCACTGCAATAGTTGCAAAAAGACAGTATACAGCTCATCTAAAAAGGTGACGGAC
The DNA here is from genome assembly GCF_963854185.1 of Sardina pilchardus. Lineage (NCBI taxonomy): Eukaryota > Metazoa > Chordata > Actinopteri > Clupeiformes > Clupeidae > Sardina > Sardina pilchardus. The sequence goes on from NC_085016.1 coordinate 4,101,984, forward strand.
TCCATCTCCAAATGATTAATTAACGGCATCACAGATGGAACCAATAATAAAGTGCTCATCTCATCACCACGACAACCCTTTTAAATAGCGACCGCGGCGCATCGGAAGCTAATCGATTGGCTCCTCTCTTTACCTCAGGTCAAAATAAATTCAGATAGAGGTTGTGACTCACCAATGAAATAAACATTCAGATATGACGCGTGGGTGGGTGTGTGTGTGCGTGTGTGTGTAACTACGTTGGTGTCATATTCCTGCATAAAGCGCTCCTCCTCTTCACTTGTTTCTCCTGACACACGCGCACACACACACACACACACACACACACACACACACACACACACACACACACACACACACACACACACACACACACACACACACACACACACACACACACACACACACACACACACACACACACACACACACACACACACACACCTTGTTGCTAAGAGATTTAGTCATTTGGATTGCACACACACACACACACACACACACACACACACATACAATGTATGCAAGGTCACACAGAAATGCACATGCACGCACACACACACTTTTAGCAGCACTTCACACACACACGGCTGAAAAACAAAAGAGGCATCTAGCAGCGAGCAGGGGAGGTGGGAGGTGGGAGGTGGGAGTGGGTGAGCATGACAATGCACAGAAACCCGCGCCTGGTGAGCACGCCATTGGCCATGACTGCTTATTGTTACCAGGGTTACAAGAACACCTAAATACACCCTGCAAGATGAAGATAACAAATCAGGCCGGAATGGCAACTCATTACCTACCGTCTCAAAAATAAACAAGCCACGGGTGCCCATTTTACACTGCTAAATCAGTGTGTGTGTGTGTGTGTGTGTGTGTGTGTGTGTGTGTGTGTGTGTGTGTGTGTGTGTGTGTGCGCTTCATGAGTCCTTAGTAAAACTGGGAGGAGAAAGATAATCCATTTGCTCCATCTGTACTTGGTTATTCTCACAATTATTTCAGTCTCAGACTGGCCTTCTCCATCTCCTCAGAGAGAACTGCACTAGCCGCTATGGCATCGTTAGCAGCATGCTCCAGAACTCATAATAATAATAATAATTAATAAATAATAAGTATAATTGATACTGCCCACAGCTTTAGCGTTTTGCTTTTGAGTAAAGGGTGAATCGGGGGCATTCGTTAAAAGACTACAATCTTTCAAGAATGTTTCCCAAAATCTAGTAAAAGTCTATTGATGTGTGGGTTACATATGGCTAACATCAGAATACACGCACACACACACACACACACGCACACACATCCACTGTTGATGTAGTTAATGTGAAGATGCTCTGGATAGACTCCCCTTTGTGTGTGTGTATTGTTGGCGTATCAGAGCCTTGTGGTCAGGAGGGGAACTGCACCCAGCTTAATGGTCAAGCAGTTCACTCAAACGATCACAAATAACACATAACATAACCCTCACTTCTGAGAAGAGAGAAAGAAAGAAAGAGACGGCAATCCAGAGGGGTTAGAGTTCAAAGGTCACCTGCAGAGGCACGCCGACCTTCCCAGCGATCTCCCTGAGGATGGAGGCGGTGACAGCAGTGGTGGCGTAACGCTGGTTACTGTTGAACTTGATCACCGGTCCCTACGGCAACAACACCAGACAGACAGCTGTGTCAGCCAATCACAAGACAGCTGGAATGAAAGAGATTTGAGTTGGAGATCTAGGTGTGTGTGTGGTGTTGGTACAGTATGTGTGTGTGGTGCTAGTGTGTGTGTGTGTGTGTGTGTGTTGCCCTGATGTGGATGTGTAAGGTACTTTGTGGTAGGTGAGTGAGGTACGTGTGGGTGGGCGAGTGAATAAGTGAATGATGCACTGGTGATGCGGTCCTAACGTAACTTGTGGAAAGCAGGTTGTGTGCGTGTGTGTGTGTGTGTGTGTGTGTGTGTGTGTGTGTGTGTGTGTGTGTGTGTGTGTGTGTGTGTGTGTGTGTGTGTGTGTGTGTGTGTGTGTTGCTCTGGTGATGCGGGTGTGTAAGGTACCTTGTGGAAAGCTGGTCTGTGGTTCTCATCATGCTTCTCTCTGTGAAGGACAATGAATAACTCATCACATGTACTCTGGACAGACCCAAGACAGCATGAGCCATAAAGTGGACACACTGAGCACACACTACACACACTGAACACCCCCATCACCTGAGCACACACCACACACACACACACACACACACACACACACTGAACACCCCCATCACCTGTGCTCACACTACACACACACACACACACTGAACACACCCATCACCTGTGCTCTCTCTACCTGAGCACAACGTACACACACACACACACACACACACACACACACACACAGAGCACCCCCATCACCTGTGCCCTCTCTACCTGAGCACACACTACACACACACACACACACACACACACACACACACACACACACAGAGCACCCCCATCACCTGTGCCCTCTCTACCTGAGCACACACTACACACACACACACACACACACACACACACACACACAGAGCACCCCCATCACCTGTGCCCTCTCTACCTGAGCACACACTACACACACACACACAGACACACACACACACAGTGCATTTTTGCATTTCAGTATTGAGTCTATCATTAAGACATATTAAACAGATTAACGGTGTGTGTGTGTGTGTGTGTGTGTGTGTGTGTGTGTGTGTGTGTGTGTGTGTGTGTGTGGACCATGACAGATGGTAGGCGGAACATGTGCATGAATATTCTCCTCAGTGTGAGGGCTGATGGATGCAAGCAGATTGTGTTCCAAATAATAGAAAAACACATGGTTCCCATAGCGACATAAACAGACACACTGGCTACTGTGGTGACAGATAGACAACCAGACAGCAGGTACCAGAAACACAGACAGACAGACAGATGTTGATGTGGAGACAGACAGATAGAATAGAATAGAATAGAATAGAATAGAATAGAATAGAATAGAATAGAATATATACTTTTTTGATCCCGTGAGGGAAATTCAGTTCTCTGCATTTAACCCAATTTAACCGAATTAGTGAACACACAGCACACAGTGAACACACAGTGAGGTGAATCACACAACCCAGAGCAGTGAGCTGCCTGCCCAACCAGCGGTGCTCGGGGAGCAGTGAGGTGTTACTTAGGTGCCTTGCTCAAGGGCACTTCAGCCGTGGTGGACTGGTCGGGGATCAAACCGGCAACCCTCAGGTTACAAGCCCGACGCCCTAACCAGTAGGCCACGGCCTACACAGAGACACAGAGACAGGAGGCTATTGCGGAGACAAACAGACATATGCAGTGTGGCTGAACAGCTGGCAGGCAGACAGACAGATGCAATGAGACTGGACAGACAGACAGACAGACATATGGTTGCGGCGGGCGGGCCTGACTAACAGACAGACGGACAGACAGACAGACAGACAGACAGACAGACAGACAGACAGACAGACAGACAGACAGACAGACAGGCAGGCAGGCAGGCAGACAGATGCAATGAGACTGGACAGACAGACAGACAGACATATGGTTGCGACGGGGCCGGGGCCTGACTAACAGACAGACGGACAGGCAGGCAGACAGACAGGCAGACAGACAGACAGACAGGCAGGCAGACAGATGCAATGAGACTGGACAGACAGACAGACAGACATATGGTTGCGACGGGGCCGGGGCCAGACTAACAGACAGACAGACGGACAGACAGACAGACGGGCGGTTGCCGTGGGGACTGACTGGTAGTTGGGGTGCATGGCGTGCGCCATGTCGGCGCTGATCATGTAGGAGAGGGCGGCGGCCTGCTGGAACGCCGTCAGGTTGCCGGACGTGTCGGCCAGCCGCCTCAGGATCAGCTCCGTCAGGTTGGACTGGGCGCCCTGAGCGCTCTCCGACCCCACCTACAGGTCAAGGGTCACAGGTCACCAGGGGCACGGAGAAAGGATCTCAAACACCCATCAGCACATACAGAACCATAGATTATCTGCACGTATAGAACCCTAGATTATCAACACATACAGAACCCTAGATTATCTTTACATACAGAACCCTAGATTATCAGTACATACAGAACCCTAGATTATCAACACATACAGAACCCTAGATTATAAACACATATAGAACACACAGTGGATGCA
>NC_085016.1:4128613-4131113 GCF_963854185.1 Sardina pilchardus
GTCCTGAGCACCAGCGCGCCTCCTCTGAGCTGCACTCTAAGAGATCCGTCCTCATCAAGACCATCGAGACCCGCGATGGAGAGGTACACACACACACACACACACACATAGCACAAAGTCACACACACCTAGCACAGACACACACACACACACACACACCACAGAGAGAGAGGTACAACATAGCTGCAAAACAAACACATCCACACCACACACACATAGAGAAAGATAGAGTGAAAGGAGACCCATGAGAATGTGGTTAACACATCTACTCCATACACACACACACACACACACACACACCTCATTTAGTGTGAAAGGTAGGTCGTCCTTTACTTTACTCATTCACATGTATACACATGTGAACGGATGTTCAATGCCTTGTTCAATGAACACACACACACGCACACGCACACGCACACGCACACACACACACACACACACACACACACACACACACACACACACACACACACACACACACACACACACACACACACACACACACACACACACACACACACACACACACACACACACACACACACACATATCTTGTCATCTTGTTAATGACCCAGCAGAGGGTTGTTATTAGAAGCATGGCCCACTCATTGGGGCTCCTGTAAAGACTTCTGAGAATAGTCTACACACACACACACACACACACACACACACACACACACACTGCTCATTGGGGCTCCTGTAAAGACTTGTGAGAATACTCTAAATTACCCACATTCCTCTCCACCACCGAACCCACCCCAACAGCCTCAGCTAACCCGGCTACAACCGCCAACATGCACATACAAGGCCACACACACACACACACACACAAACAGGTGCATACACACACTCCCAGGGCTATACATACACATGTAGAGACACATGCATGCACACACCCTAGTGCTCACACACACATACACACACACACACACACACACACACACATGTTTCTTACTTACTATTTTATACTTTTACAGAATCTGCTGTGATAAGCAGATTTATGAAGAAGTGGCATCAATATAATAAATGACTTGTTCTTTCATCCCTCCCTCCCTCCCTCTCTCTCCCTCCCTCCCTCCCTCCCTCCCTCCCTCCCTTCCTCTCTCTCTCTCTCTCTCTCTCCTCAGGTGGTCAGTGAGTCCACACAGCATCAGGCGGATGTCATGTAGACAGCAGAAACTTCAAACACACACACACACACACACACACACACACACACACACACACACACTCAAGGGGTTTTGTCAACTAGTCAACTATTAAAACCGCTAGGCAGTGCTAGGCATCAGTGAACTAGTCATGGGCAGAATGGCTAAGTGCTACACAGGCTACATCTCCTACGTATGGAGGCTCCTCACTGAAAATGAGACCTGCTCCACAGTGACATGTAAGTTGTGTACAGCTGTATTAAAGTACAATAAAGAAAACACCTCCTATGGATAACCATCTAAAGATGAGACACCTGCTGCTAACACTAGCACTAGCAGAAATGTTAGCACCAGCATTGTAGGCTACTGGCACAAAACACGGCTAACCGTCCAAAGAAACACCTGCTATGGATAACCATCTAAAGAAACACCTGCTGCTAACAGCTAGCGCTAGCAGTGATGTTAGCATTTGCACTGTACCGGCAAATAACACACCTGCTATGGATAACCATCTAAAGTAACACATGCTGCTAACAGCTAGTGCTAGCAGTAATGTTAGCATCAGCACTGTACCAGCATAAAACGACAGCATACTGTAAGTTGACTTGTTGACAACTATTATGACTTGTATTAAGACTTGTCAACCAGTAAACATCAGGAATGGTGAAAGCCCTAAGACATGTACACACACACACACACACACATTGAACAATAAGATATTTAACAAGTGATGTCCAGTCAAATAAACACACAAGAGACTGACAACCTGCATCCTACATTCTGTTTCTGGTCTACTTCCTCTTCCTGTGCTGGTATATTTCCTATTCCTGTTTCCGGTCTACTTCCTGTTTATTTATCAAGCCTAGTCTATGTCGAGCACACATGCTGAGAGAAACAAGACGACGAGGAGGGTGAGTTTGAACACCTGTACAACCTGAGTGTAGTTACACTTTGATCATAGATATACATGATCACAGAGAAGAGAGAGAGAGAGAGAGAAAGAGAATGAGAGAGGGAAAAGAGGGAGGGTTTCCCTTTAATGTCAGAGACTTATTGTCTCTCCCAGAGACAGAAAAAACAGAGCAAGGGGTTGAAGAGAGGCAGGAGAGAGAGAGAGAGAGAGAGAGAGTAAGTGGAGGAGGAGAGCTAGAAATGAGGGATGAGAGGGAGGGATGGAGAGAGAGGATGAGAGAAGTCTGGGGGAGGGGAGAGGTTGATGACTGCGGAGGAGTTTCAGAGAAACCTGATCTGAGAGAGAGAAAAGGGAACTATTTATAAAAGACAATAAACACCAACACCAACGCACAAGGGATCCCTGCCTGGTTCTTTCACTGACACACACACACACACAC
>NC_085016.1:4141113-4143613 GCF_963854185.1 Sardina pilchardus
GTTGCCATAAGGTGTGATTCATCTATTCCAAATGAATCCTGAAAGTAGCAGTCGATGGTTGTACAGAAAATGAGACAGTTAATAACCAATTAAAGGGCTACATTCTTACAGTAACATACATGACGATTCAACATGGACAGATACTGTACAAGTGTAAAAACTACAACTCCCATGATCCTCTCCTCGTCGTGATCACATGACTTACCGAAGAAGCAGTAGATGATGCCGAAGAGGCAGCACATAGAGCAGACCACCGAGGGCACCACCTCGTAGCGCCGGCCCCCATCCTCACAGCCGTCCAATCGCTCGGAGCCCACGTCCACGGAGGGCGGGTCCAACTTAGAGGCCAGCAGCGTCTGCAAGGTCGTCGTCATGGTGACCAGGTCGCAGAGAGCGAGAGCGAGAGCGAAACTGGTAGTAGGGGTTCAGGAGAGGGGGTGGGGCGGGGGACGAGGGGAGGGGGGGCAGCCGGGATATTATGGGATGTCACCAGTCCCACAACATACACCTGTAAGAGAGAAGGGGGGGGGGGGGGGGGGGAGTTATTATAACTGCTTATACACTAACTACAGTGATACACACTGCACTGCTATCCAATATGGAAACTAGCCTGGGGTGCGTTTCCCAAAACATTAATTAACCTGTTAGCAACTTAGTTGGTTGGCAATGGGAAATTGCATTGCAGCTAACATTGCAGCTACAGTAACTTAGTTAGCAACGATGGTATTGGGAAACGCAGCCCTGGGCAACAATACATAAAGATTTTAGAACATATTTAACAGGACAGTTATGACATTATATTTTTGTAATATGCTACCAGCTGTGCATATGCAGAGATTAGCGTCACTAAGGGAGCAGATTAATTAGGCCAGCGAGGCCACACCTGGCCTGACCCAGAAGAGCATCACATGACCCCCCCAGCTCAGCCACACTGCTATCCTTACTAGCCATGCTAACAGTGCTAACACGGCTAGCACACCACCAGCAGATCTCACTACATACTGGGGCCTTCCATTCACACACACACACACACACACACACACACACACACACACACACACACACACACACACACACACACACACACACACACACACACACACACACACACACACACACACACACACACACACACAAGCACACTAGCACACTAGCACACTAGCACACTAGCACACTAGCACACTAGCACACAAGCACACAAGCACACAAGCACACAGTAGGCTAATAGAGATCACTCACACAGCCAACTGGTCCAGAACATGAGGCTTGTGTAGCATTCATCTCAAACTGTCCAAACCATCCTCTTGGCCCTCTTTCTCTCCCCCTCTCTCTCTCTCTCTCTCTCTCTCTCTCTCTCTCTCTCTCTCTCTCTCTCTCTCTCTTTCTCTCACGTTCCCTGTGTCTCCCTCTGCACTTGTTTATGCTCTCGTTCTGTTCCATGTGAGCGTGCTCAGAGCGTGCTCATGTCACCTGGCTGTGGGGAGAGGCACGTCCATGAGCCCCACCTTCAGCAGTGACGTAGCGGAGCGCTTCACCTCACTACACAACAGGCTCCCTCTCTCTCTCCCTCTCTCTCTCCATCTCTCTCTCCATCTCTCTCTATCTATCTCTCTCTCTATCCCTCTCTCTCTCTCTCTCTCTCTCTCTCTATCCCCACCCTCTCTCTCTATCCCTCTCTCTCTCTCTCTAAACAGATCGCTCTTCTCTCATTACAGGTTCGTCCCCCTCTCGTCTTCCCTTCACCTCCTCCCTCCCTCGCTTGCTCCCTCTCTTTATTCAAACTATCCTGTACCTCCCCCACTACCTGAGCCTGTTCAGTCATGTCGTCCTCCTTCTCCACACACACACACAAACACACACACACACGCACACACCTGTTCTGGCACGAGACAAGGGAGAGGAAAGCTCAAGGTCTGTTCTAGAATCAGATTCTGCCGTTCTAGAATCAAGTTTCTTGGTTCCAACATGTAATTACAACCAGTTTCCAGAATCAGGTTTCCCTGTTCCGACATGTGATTAGAGTCGTGTGATTAATGACCCCAGATCAGTGTGTGGCACTTCCTCACAACAAGCTGTCCTGACACGATCTCCCATCCGCTCCCATCCAATCAAAATCACTCGCTGAACTTGTGAACCCCAGCCAGTGGGAGGGGAGAGAGTGGTTTGGTTCTGTTGGCAGCATGGATGGCATGTGCGACACACACACACACACACACACGCACGCACGCACGCACGCACGCACACACGCACGCACGCACGCACGCACGCACGCACGCACGCACACACGCACGCACGCACGCACGCACGCACACACAAAGAGTCGGGCAACCTGCACCCTCCTCTGGTGACAGTGCCAAACATGTCCCCCAATGCAACGATAATCAGCCCCCACAGAGGATTACAGAGATGAGCACTCTCGCACACACACACACACACAAACACACACACACACACACACACAGCACATGCTAACACATTACAAAACACTACTGCACCACTC
>NC_085016.1:4163613-4171113 GCF_963854185.1 Sardina pilchardus
AATGCCAGTGGTGTCCACGCAGTGTACGCACGCTCACTCGCTCGCACGCACGGCGGGGGTTGCACAAAGACCACAGCGATTCGCCTCGGTGTGATCGTGCTGCCGAGAGTCTATAAAGCGTGCCTCGTACGGACACCCACTCAGTCGCGTCCCACTCCTGGCAACGATTACTGTGCCGCTGTAATTATGTCTAATAGCTGAGGCAGCTGGTCAACGACTGCGCCGAACGCCACATCTCTTTATGTATGAGCGCGACTGCGCATAGTCGATCGATAATAATTGTTGACTAAAGGCACATCGTATTCCGATTCTAAAGTAGAATGTGCCGGGGTTAGCTCGTTCTGTCGTTTCGGTAGATCCCGGATAAGTGTACGCGTTTTTTACGTCCCCTCCTCGGTCACTGTGGAGCGAACCATTTCAGAGCGACGCGCGGGGACGCGCAGAGCGATTTTAGGGCAAGTGAGCGCACGCACGCGAGGCAGGCGCGCTCTGACCGAACAAGCGAGCTAACCGGGCAACCTATCTGTCTCCAACAGCACGAGCAGCCGACACCGTGCCGGGTAATCATCCCTGCGCGGGCTTCATGCTGGGGAAAGGCCGACACTACCGGAGGATGATGGCAGGCAGCGTAAGGTGATTAGCCTATTTTTTTTTCATGGCGGGCCACACCGACGGATGGCCGTGCCAACACCTGATCAGCCAGCCAACCACAACCACCGGCTCACGGCAGATGAAATGCTGACTTTGCAGCCACCGGACCTGCTCGCTTGAGCTGCATAAACCAAACAGGCCTAAAAAAAAAGCAGTGAGTTCCTCGGAACAGCTGGTGGATGAGGATTAACACTGTAAAATTCACAAGGCAAATCTACAAGCACAATGATTAAACATCACAAAAATGAATCCCTTTAATCGTTGGTTGGCTACATATACAAATAGGGTTTACACGCCATCAGGCTATTTTAAATGTGGGTTAGGCCTAAGAGTTAAACACAATGATTGATCTTTTGCAGGCACGTGTTGATTGGAAAGTGTCCTCAGGCGTGCTGGAGATCTTCTGCAATGTTTGGCGTTGGGAGAGCACAGTCATCTGCTGACAGACCGCCACAAATGCCACGAACCATCACGAATCTCCAGTGACCAATCTCACACACCCACAGACAGAAACAAATGCATATTATGGGGTGCAGGAGAACTTAGTCAAGGCACACAGTCAGCCTGGTGGAATGGCACCCTGATGGCAGTCTTGGTACCGTTGCCAAATGTTGCCAGAATGGCAAAGGAAAGATATCCACACACTGTCTTACAAGCTCCCGGTTTAATATACAAAGTACAAGGTTTGGACCACTCAGGTATACCTGCTACACGCAACAAGGATACAAGGATGTTTATTTGTCACACACATATGATTACTAATGTGAAGAATGCAGAGGAACTGATCATTTCACTGCATTCTTTACATTAGTAATCATATGCATGTGACAAATAAACATCCTGTGTCCTTGTACCCATTTAACCGGGAGCATGTAAGACGGTGTGCCCATATATCCAGCACCTGTGGAAATGATATACTGTAGATGTGCATCCATTCATACACTGCAAATGTTCACATTCATAACAGAGAGATGAGTAGTACTGTACATGTATTCCTGCACAGGAAAGCAACAGAATCTGAATACTATTATTACTCGATATTATTATTATTATTATTATTATTTATTATTATTACTAGGAACTGCAATAATTACTGAAAAGATAAACAAATAATACATGTCCAGTGTTACAATGCTCATATCTCTCTGAAAGCACAGGGATAGGAATGTCTTCTGGGCTTCTGCTTAGCTCATGATGTGCCAGGCAGTCTTTTGCATTCATTTATCTCACAAACGTCAACACAGGCCCTTTAACAGTGACTTTCAGCTCCCAACAGGAAACTTTAATATCATTTAACCTGTTTAAACATTTCAAACAAAGTGCATGAGCTGGTGGAATGGGATGAAGAAGTCTGCTGAAACCAAGGAACCGGTCCATCTGTGAAAGTCCATATTCCATTCCATCCCGTAACCTCTGGGAAGGTAGTGGTGATGCTGGCGCGGTGAGCTCAGTGTTTTAGGGGGACTATCGGAGGGCCAACTCAACAAATGCATCCTTAACAGCAACAGAACTGTTCCCTTCGTGTTCTTGATCCAATAGAGCCCAGTGTGTTGCGCTCAAAAATCATTTGGAAAATATGGCAGATCATGGTACATCATCAGTTCTTCAACTGGAATATTCACCATGGTCATCAAAGTAGATCTGGTTAGATTTTTTCACTCTGATTCCACAAAAGAAATGGGAGCTACTGAACTGACCCGACATCAGTGTGTTGTGTTAGTTTACACACATCTCAATTTTACTCCAAAAAGAATAGAAAAGGGACTGTGGAACTTAGTCACTGACCCTGGACCTGTGCCGTCCAAATGGCCCCGACCACGCTCCGTAGCATGACAGAGGCCTCAGAACAGAACAGCACAGCCACGGGCACAGGCACAGCACAGGCACAGCACAGGCACGGGCACAGGCACAGCACAGGCACAGCACAGGCACGGGCACAGGCACGTAGACAGCTCAGTTTCTCTGCTCCACCTGCTGCTGATAGCGACGTTATTTATCTCTGGTCATGCTACACCTCCCTCTTTGCCGGTGTATCCTGGTTCAGAACGGAACACTAAACATCGTGTCCCCACTGAGTGAGTATAGGTCAAGCAGTGTGTGTTTGTGTGGTGGTGTTAGTGAGACAGTGGAGTCCATGTGATTAGGTCAGATCTGTGATTGGTCTCCACCGAGTGGTCTCAGAGCAGTACTGCAGGCTACTGATGCACTCTCACTGAACAGGTGACATGAGCGCTCCCTTCAGGCGATTGGGAGGAACCGCAGGTTGATTGGCTGAGATGGTATGAGGAGTGTCCGTGTCTTGGGCTGAATGGCCCTGGCGCCCTCACATGGGCGGACGTGGTAATGTTGCATAATCTGCAGATGGCGAAAGCCACAAGATAAACCAGAATGATCAGCAATTTACAAATAGGTCAGTGGCAGTGAAAGCAGGGAGAGCAGAGAGAGAGAGAGAGAGAGAGAGTCTCTGTGTGTGTGTGTGTGTGTGTGTGTGTGTGTGTGTGTGTCAGTGTCAGTGGAAGCAGGGAGGGCTGGGAGGAGGGACATGAATCAAATGTGATTGACTACAAAGTACAGAATTCAGCTTAATGGTGCAGATGAGACAGATAACATGATGAGCATTTCAAAAAGAACGTATGATACATTTTAAATGAGAAGCAACCAGAGCCTGATGCTTGGATCACTCATCATAGGACTATCTACATTTAATTAGAAGGGAAAACACACACACACACACACACACGCACACACATACAGAGAGAGAGAGAGAGACAGAGGCAGACAGACAGACAGACAGACGGACACACACACACACACACACACACACACACACACACACACACACACACACATACTGACAGACAAACACAGACACAGACACACACACACAGACAGAAAGAAGCAGACAGACAGACACACAACCACAGACAATAACAGACACACACACACACGCACAGAGAGAGAAAGAGGCACACAGAAAGACATAGACACACACACAGACACACACACACACACACACACACACACAGTTTCTGATGACTGACCCGTGACAGGGCGAAGTACATCTCGAGCTCGGCGATCCTCTTGCCCACGCAGGCTCGGACGCCCACTCCGAAGGGCACGGAGCTGTAGGGGTGGTGCTGGGAGCGCGTGGGCGTCCCTCTCAGCCAACGCTCCGGCACGAAGCGCTCCGCGTCCGGGAACTCGCCCTCGTCATGGCTCGCCGCGTAGTGACACAGGTGGAACTGGGTCTGACCACACACACACACACACACACACATTTTATTTGTAGGAAGAACCAACGCACCCGTATGTTTTTTGCAAAGTGCTGGTCGCAGGATGCATAAACGTAGATAAACTGGAAAAGTTTCTCTACACACACAGACACACACACACACACACACACACATACTTACACAGTCACACACACGCACAGAGAGTGTGATGATTGATGTGAGGTTGTATGTGCATGTTAGAGGAGTACTGTATGTGTCTGAGTCAGTGAGAGTTGGTTTGTGTGTTTGAAAGTGTGTGTTTGAGTGAGTAAATGTGTGTGTGTGTGTGTGTGTGTGTGTGTGTGTGCATGTGAGTAAGTGTATGTTGCGGATGCGGATGTTTGAGAGTGTGTTTGTGTGGATGAAAGTGTGTGTGTGTGTTTGTTTTTGAGAGTAAGTGTACAGTATGTTGCGATGCGGATGTTTGAGAGTGTGTTTGTGTGGATGAGAGTGGGTGTGTGCGTGTGCATATGAGTAAGTGTATGTTGCGGGTGCGGATGTTTGAGAGTGTGCTTGTGTGGATGAGAGTGGGTGTGTGCGTGTGTGTGTGAGAGTAAGTGTACTGTATGTTGTGGGTGCGAATGTTTGAGAGTGTGTTTGTGTGGATGAGAGTGTGTGTGTGTGTGTGTGTGTGTGTGTGTGTGTGTGTGTGTCTGAGTCAGATGTACTATGTGTGTGCAAGAGGGAGAAAACTGCACTTCACAGTCACCCACGAAACATTCCTCCTATTCCCGTCAGCCCACACCCAATCAAACAACATCACATTCTTACTCGATGCACACCAGCTAGATAGGCCTACTAACTAACTAACTCTTGGGTATTATGTGAGTGGGGTGTGTGTGTGTGTGTGTGTGTGTGTGTGTGTGTGTGTGTGTGTGTGTGTGTGTGTGTGATGAATACAATACACACTATTGTGTCCTTTATGACAAAGTGGGCTGTCCAACTTCAGCAGAGAGGAGAGATAAACTTGAGCTTATTTCTCTATGAAGCTATTGTTGGAAATGACCGTCTAGTATGCCCACTACGCTAGATGGGAATTCTGTCCATGTCAGATGGAGGTTCCCAACATTCACTCTGAACTGGGAAAGTCTGACTATTGCAACAAGGTTCCAACTTCCTGGCCCTGGAATAATCTTCAACCCACTATAAAGATGGACTCTTTATTTCCCTGTGGTCAAGTTAGATCTGGAACCACAAACTGCAGTTTGTAGCCGTTTTAATTTATTTTCCTCCTCTTCTTATCTAGAATGTTCTTCTCTAAAATGTGTTTTTATAGTTTATTTTGTTTTGTTTCACTACAACTATTGTGAATTATTGTTATTGTAATTGCAATAGCCTTTCCACTGAAACTGACAGAGCTCTACCCTCAATGGATTTCCGAGAATTAAAGTAGGCAATGGTACTTCACTGCCAAAGTTCCACAAACGCGCTGGAGAGAGAAGTCAAGACAGACATCCTCTCTGGCATGTAGCGATATCCTGTGGAACTTGAACATGGACCAATAGTGGCCTTGCTCCAAACATCTCAACCAGACATTCACATTCACAAAACCTCCAGCCTCCATGACCCTGCAACACCCATAGCAAGCATATCATGTGTCTACAAGGGAAATGCCTCTGAACAAAAGAGACAAAGTGTGTGTGTGCACTTGTTCACATCTTTATCATCCACACATCAGATGCAGCGCTGCTGGCCTTGTGCCAAACACAACAACAAGGCATTCGGCATGTCTCCTGGTGAACGTTTCAACGTAGCCAAAGAACTCATTTCCCATTATTATTGCTGATTACTTTAATGTTCATTTGTTTTATCTCAATATCTGTGTGTGTAGAGAGCTTTGTGTTACACTCTGCATGAAAAATACACTATAAAAACTTACTAACTTAACATATCTGTATCATATCATGTTTGCTCATACATTGCTAATATCACACAGCCATATCCATTCTGCTCTGATACGATAACTGATTAATGAACTGAGTAATGATATGCATATGTGACAAAAAAACTCCTTGTATCCTTGTAAACCACCCTCTGTAAACCAACTGTATACTACTGTCTACACTGCATTAAGTGCCTTGTCCTGTCTATGCACTATGAGTACATGACAATAAACTTGAACTTGAACTTGAACTTGAACTTGAACTTGAACTTGAACTTGAACCTGTCTACATTTGTACATGTACATCACATTGCACTTTCTGTTTTTTTGCACTTCTGGATAGACACAAACTGCATTTCGTTGTCTTTGTACTTGCAATCTGCAAAATGACAACAACGTTGAATCTAATCTAATCAAATAGAACAGAGTTTGTGGCACGATATGTACGTGCCAACTGCCAAGCACAGATCAGACGCCTTCCATGATAACATTTGAGAAATGCGTGCTTGCAAAACATCTGCTTGGTAGATCTTACACATCTATGGGCCTGAGCATGCTGCACACAGACTGCACACACACACACACGCGTCACCACACCAAGACAGGATGCTGCACGCCAGGGTCACGACGTGCCTCTTCATGTGAAAAGGACTCAATCTACAGCGACTATCACCCGTAATTTCATATCGCAGTTGCTGATAGAGGACTTCAGAATCACAGGCCCGAGAGAAGGGAATAGAGATAGAGTTCTCTGTGTGTGTGTGTCTGTATACAGTATGTGTGTGTGTGTGTGTGTGTGTGTGTGGGGGGGGGGTGATGTAACTCACTGTACCTCTTTGGGAAACCAGTAATTATCCACAACAACATCATTCTCCAGAGTGACACGGCCGTTGCCTGGGACGACGGGATAGAGCCTGGGGAGAAACAGGTGCAGTGATTAAAAATGTCCAACACAACACAGCACATCAACTCATCACCTCAACACAGCACCTCAGCAGCATAACATTCCTATCATCACAAATACCTCCAGCACAAGACAGCAGAGCACAGCATCTCAACACCATAACATTACTGCATCACCAACATTACTATCAACTCCACTAACATCAACACCACTAACACCACTATCAGCACCACTAACATCAACACCACTAACACCACTAACACCACTATCAACACCACTAACATCAACACCACTAACACCACTATCAACACCACTATCAACTCCACTAACATCTACACCACTAACACCACTATCAACACCACTAACATCAACACCACTATCAACACCACCAACACCACTATCAACACCACTAACACCACTATCAACACCACTAACATCAACACCACTAACACCACTATCAACACCACTAACATCAACACCACTAACACCACTAACACCACTATCAACACCACTAACATCAACACCACCAACAACACTATCAACACCACTAACACCACTATCAACATCATCACTATCAACACCACTAACACCACTATCAACATCACTAACACCACTATCAACACCACTATCAACACCAACACTAGCAACACCACTAACAACACTATCAACACCACTAACATCACTATCAACACCACTAACAACACTATCAACACCACTAACATCACTCTTAACACCATCACTATCAACATCAATCCAGCCCTGATCTGCCTGTGATTTGCCTGAGGGTTGTT
>NC_085016.1:4176113-4201113 GCF_963854185.1 Sardina pilchardus
ACAGACAAGTCCCGCAGGGCACTGGAGATTCTCCTAACATGGGGCCTGGTGGCTGGGCGCGCTTATGAGGAGGGTGAATTCCACGGGTGCTGGCGTCTGTTGCCTGCACGTCTCTTATCTACTGTAAGGTGTCGGGGAGAGAGAGGTCTCCTCATCGCCCTCATATCTGTCTCCTCTGACTGTTGCAGGCATGAAGAGATGCCTGACAGCAAAGTTGTTTTTCTCAACTGAGTTTTAGGCTAGTCTGATGAGGTTTAGGATTAGTCTGATGAGGGTTTTAGATTAGGCCTAAAGTCTGTTAGTGTTTTCAATGAGGCCAAACATTTGAAGATGTTTTAGATTAGACCTGAAGTTTGTCGAAGGTCTCATTTGGTCTGATCTCATTCCAATGGTGTGTCAGATTGGCTTCGAGACCAATTTGAGCCTCAGTCAACCCTGACTGAAGGATCCGGTTCATTGACAGCATAGAACGCTGGCTCTTAAATAAAAAACATTGCCCAAGTATAACAACCCTCCTATCGCCTCCCCCCACCCACTGAATTCACAGCACACAAGCTCCCACACACCCACACAAACACCCACACACCCCCACACACAGCTCATATTTCACGCAGTTCTCTGGAACTGAATGGTACTGTTTTCTCTTTGTTCTTCCTGATTGGGGTATTACACTCATGTTGCATGAGAATTCCTGTTTAGACCACATCACGCACTGCCATGCTACTGCCTGCATGAGGGAAGGAGGGAAGGAGGGAAGGAGAGTGACCACGCACGCACGCACGCACGCACACACACACACCATCACCAGCTCTGTCTACCTACACACCCAGTTTACTTCTTTATTTGGATTGACAGATAGACATGTATCATAGCACAATCCAAATTGTGTTTAGAGGAGTCTTACACGGAATTAAAAGGTCTGCCACTGAGGCCCAGATGTACTAAGAATAGCGTTCGTAACGTTTTTTGCGCCAAGGCCAACACGCAGAAAGCACACGCTATCATACTTCAGTTTACGTCCTATTTACCAATCCTGAAATTCGTTGGGTAATCTGCGCCGTTCTCCGCCCCCTAACGCAGTTTGCGAAGTACAACAACTGAGCGACACGTCAATCAGAAGCGCAGTTGAATGAAGTTAACTGATGACTGCATTAAAAGGAATCCGACGTTTAGCGATCATGACATAATACAATGCATAATGTCAACAAGCAGGAAGATAATTTAGAGCAGTAGTTCTACTCAAACTAGGCTTACTTGTGCACGTAGGCTATGGAAGATTTATCAAATCTAACAAGTAGGAAAGTTTAAGCGGATGGCGTGAAAGTGAAAGTAAACATTCGAAAAGCCACCGAAAGTTAAGGTTGCTTTTGATGTAGTACAAAGACGCAAAACTGGTGGTCTAATTAGCGATTTTGTTGTCTTTGAATGATTCTCTTATAGATGCATTTAACAGCAAATCGCATTTAACACCTGCTTTTACAAGGCGGAAATATTTAGGCGCAAAATAGACGTGCGCTTTCATGGGCAGTTTTAGTACATACAGGGGAATACATAATTAGGCGCATTTAACGCTTCTCCTCCCATCTTTTTACACGAACCTCCTACTATCAGCTGACACTCCCATAAATCCATATGCATGAGACGGAAAAGCGCAATTTGCCATTTTCAGCTCCCGCGACAGGCAGTCTGCGCCTTCACCTCATTGCGGCATGTTGATACATACCTCGCCATCTTTCTATGCGCACGTTGCGAAACAAATACGCCTGAAGTGGGCGCAAAAGCGTTAGTACATCTGCCCCTGAGTGTTCTACGGATAAAGGTGACACCTACCCCTCCAAATGAAGAGGCTCCCAATTATGCTAAATACTGAGCAGACATTTTTTATTTGCTTGGCCCTTTTCTAGAACAGTACTTTCCATCCCATATCATTACACCTTTTTCTACGTTATCCGTGGCAGTCACGACGGGTGAGAATGTTAGTGTTTGCTGCGTGCCGTGCCGGCATCAGGCCTCCGACCGCCATTCAGGGCATGAACAACAGAAGAATGAGCAGTAGTTGGCTAAACTTGCGCTCGTTCCCTGATTTGATGTCTAGATGTCTAGTCTAGGGAAGGGAAGTGAATCCCCTGATCTGTCTGCGGCTTGCTAGCCAGCCTTGCCACCTACAACAGCAAGGCAACAATGTCTGAATGTGTGAGAGAGAGTGTGAGTGTGAGTGTGTGTGTGAGTGTGTGTGTGTGTGTGTGTGTGTGGTGAGAAGTGGTGATGCTATCTTAGATCAGACTGCTAATGCAACTCAATCGCTGCTATTGTGACACTTGGTGATGCTATCTCAGACCAAACTGCTGATGCAACTCCTTCAGTGGCGAGCCATTGTGAGAAGTGGTGAGAAGTTTAGAACACACTGGTAATGCAACTCCTGTCTCCTCCACTGTGTTAATGGTCCTAGCCATGGCGCAACTGGCTGGGGCACCTGCACTGTACGCCGGGCAACCCGGGTTTGATTCCCGCCCCGTGGTCTTTTCCGGATCCCACTCCAACTCTCTCTCCCACTCACCTCCTGTCATTCTCCACTGTCCTGCCATACATTAAAAGCCCAATAAATATATATAAAAGAACAGACTGCTAACGGAACTCCTCTCTCCCTCACTGCCGCTGAAAAAAAAAGTTTGGTGCACGACAAGCCAGCGCGAGGCTGAAATCCGTCACGCGACGGAGGAATGACGTCATTTTGATGTAACATTGTCGCGCACCAGGTCGGGAACGTGGACTATAAATCAGCCTTTATTGTAGGAAGTGCTGAAAGCTACGTGATCACAGACTACAGCTACCTGCACTCACTACTCCCTTTACTCACTGATCTATAAAGAATACCTGGATAGAGCATCAAAATTCTGAAGCCTACATGGCGGCGGCCATTATGGGACCACTTGCCATAGGAATGCATAGACAGTAAAAGACAGTAAAAGAATGTTCCCGTTCTGCAACAATGGAATTGGAACACCACGCCGCCATTATGGGACCACTCGGGACAGTTCCATTGGCTTCATTGTTGATGGGTCAGCAACAATGAGATATGGACCCCAATGGGCGCGGTTACATGCACATTCATACTCGAAGTAATCATTACTCTGATTATTATCAGAACGTTGAATACTTCGGTCTACATGCAAATAAGAGAACATAAAGAAATCGAATGTCCTGATCTGATTCCATGCGCTCTGACTTGTCCTCATTGGGTAGCCTAGACCTATGTTTTCTTCAGTTTTAACGGGGAGGTTTATTATTTGGAAACTATGCAATGCTCTACGGCTTTTGAGGTCTTCAAACTTGACAGGCGCTGTACTGCCACTCACTGGTGGACAAATGATAGAACTGATCGCCACTAGTCCTTGAGCCAGACCCTCACATTTGACTGTCAGTACCTAAGGCAGTAAGTCTCCATAATAAGCCTATGGAGAGTTTCATTGCAGGTAAATAGGGTAAAACGATGATCTAATAGATATCCCCACAATACCTCTTAAGCTGATAATTTAGGCTACATTTAGGCAACACCTTTTTGCATTGTAGCCTACGTTTTCGCATGCTCGGGTTGCTCACGCAGGCGTTTACACGGTTTTCAGGCTGCATTTTATATCTGTGCCATGATCACTACACTACAACCTCTCGGACGAAAGACATGTGAAATAGGCTAGGCTATTTTAGCGAAAAGTGGACCACAACTTCATTCACAAGCAGAGCAAACAATTCAAATTAGACTGTCTGCTGAGGGGACGTTTAAATAGCCTAGGCTAACCATAGTCTTTAGGTTAAATTGCGTAGGCTATGGTAAAGTTATATTCGGACTGGTAGTCTGCCAGAAGCAGCTGGCAATGGAAGTCAATAAATAATTTCCTGAGTCCGTTTTTAGATGTTTTACTTTTGATCTGACCACAAAAATCTGTAAAACAAAGCGTTATTTGCTTCTTCGTATCGCATTCATAAATAAATAATGAAATAACAAGTCATTTGTTTTATTTTATTTTGGATTCTCGATTGAATAGCCTATCAAATGAACGAAACATACACAAACCAGAATAGAATAATCCGGTTTAAATCGGAGTATTCTGCTACATGACACATTCGTTCGGATCGAAAGAGAATAATCTAGGTCGTCTGATCGTATTTGACCAATTCTGATTTCAATCGAAGTATTCCAGTTACATGACATTTTTTAATCAGAGTAATTAAATACTCCAATTGAAATCGGAGTATTAATGTGCATGTAACCGCGCCCAATTGTTGATGGGTCAGCAACAATGAGATAGTCTAGTATCCAGGTATTCTTTATAGATCAGTGCCTTTACTGTAAGAAGTGCTGAAGGCTACGTGATCCCAGACTACAGCTACCTGCATTCACTACTACCTGACAGAGAGCCAGAGTTTCCTCACTGCCACAGCCTTACGCATGCCAGGGGGCACTCCCTCATGACAGGCACCTCCTGCTCTGTGACTCCTATTGTTTGAGGTGGTGACGCTAGCAGCTCACATCTCACACACACACACACACACACACACACACACACACACACACACACACACACACACACACACACACACACACACACACACACACACACAATCCACACACACACACACACTCAGCCTCAACTGCAGTACACATGATATAATATGATATCACACTACTACGATCACTACCCTGCGGCTGATGGTGACGCAACAGAACAGGCACTCCCTCACAACAGAGTTAAGTGCCACTACACCACAACACTCTTTGTGACTGTGGCACGCCTTTGTGACTGTGGCACGGTGACCCACTGACGCTCAAAAACAAAACTTTGGCCAGCATCCCCTGTCCACCTCACCCCAATATAGCACAGTAGATGAGTGTGACTTGAGGGGTACCCCAATATATCACAGTAGATGAGTGTGACTTGAGGGGTACCCCAATATAGAGCAGTAGATAAGAGTGACTTGACTTAACTCATTGGCTGCCAGCGATTTTCAGTGCAGAGCGCTCCATACTGCCAGACGTTTTACAGCATTTTGACTGTTTTTCCAAGATCCACCGAACGGTGAGCTTTATGACTATGTAAACACCGAAGGTACCAAATGAAAGATTAGACTCTCTTCTTTCACCAGGAAAAAACGGTTTGTTTCTATCGTTTTCCGTTCTTTAGTAATCGTCAGTAGAACATGGGTTAGTTTTGCTAAAAACACCTGTTTTTGACCAAAACATGGAGAAAACGATCTTTTTGTGAAAATCAACTTTTTAACGTTAGCGATTCAGGAGTAGCCTATGTCTACCACGATTGCACTGTTATCTCGTCAGTCTCGTCAAGGTTGCTAGGGACTCTGATGGTCGCTAAAGACTCTGAACAGGACGGTAGACTTAGCAAGCTAGCACTAGCAAAGTTGTTGTTAGTCTATATAGCAATATCCAATGTAAATGGATCATACCGTTCACGTGTTTTCCATCCTTGATGTAAGAAGTAAGCATATTTATTCCCTGCATCGCGTGCAAACTAGATCCACTGTGGTCGATCTTCATTGTTAGCTGGTTGCATGCTGGTTGCATGTCTCTGTATGTGTACTTTGCAGGCAGATACTAATCATCCAAATGGCACTGCTGTCATCTAGCGGTTGGGATCGCTAGTACAGTCTGTTTACAAGCCTGAAACTCTGCCAGATCGTTCCCAAGGTCACCCAGGAGCCCTCCCCATTGAAAAAGGCAATTGACGTCTATAGACGTCAATGGCAGTCAACGTATGTGTCTAAATTGACGTTTAAAGACGTCAATGGCAGTGAATGAGTTAAGACTGACAGTAGATGAGTGTGACCTGCTCATATGTGAGGGGGCACCCAAATGTAATGTTATGCAATGCAATGTAATACCAAGTAATGTAATGTAATGTAATGCAAAGTAATGTAATGTAATATAATGCAAAGTAATGTTATGCAATGCAATGTAATGTAATGTTATGCAATGTAATGTAATGTTATGCAATGTAATATTATGCAATGTAATGTAATGTAATGTTATGCAATGTAATGTAATGCAAAGTAATGTTATGCAATGCAATGCAACGTAATGTAAGACGCTACAGAGACTGACCTTCGAAGCCGAACTTGTAGAGCTCCGGGGCGAGGTCACAGACGGTGACGCGGTCAGGGCTGCGCAGTCGCAGCGTCTCCAGACGGGTCAGCAGGTCGCCGACCACGCCGTGGATGACCGGCACGAACTCCGTCACCTCCCGGGGCTTCAGCATCTTGGGGTTCAGCGCGCTACGCAGCCGGTACCACTCAGGGCCTGTGCTGACCGCCCACAGGGAGAGACCACGTCAGTACACACAGACACACACACACACACACACACACACACACACACACACACACCACAGCGGGTACCACTCAGGGCCTGTGCTGACCACAGGGAGAGACCACATCAGTACACAACACACACACACACACACACACACACACACACACACACACACACACACACACACACACACACACACACACACACACAGCAACACAATGCAACACAACACAGCTTTAACACAACACAATACAAGGCAACGATAATGATAATGATGGATTTCTATAAAACTGTTTATGCAAAAGAGGTAGATTGACTGAGGAGAGGAGAGAAGACGAGAAGGGAGGAGGTGAGCAAAGAGGAGATGGGAGGAGAAGACAGGAGAGAGGAAGATAGGAGAAAAGGAGAAGAGTAGAGAGGGAGAGAACAGGGGATGACCGAAGAAGAAGAGAGGAGAGAAGAGGAGAGAAGAAGAGAGGAGAGGGGAAGATACAAGAAGAAGAAAGGACAAAAGAGAAGAAAGGAAGAGGGAAAAAGGAGGTCAGAGAAGGTGAGTGGAGAGGAGAGGAACAAACAGGAGAGGAGGTGGACAGTGGAGGGAACAGTGAAGAGGAGAGAAGAAGAGAGAAGAAGAGAGGAGAGGAAGAAGAAAGGACAAAAGAGAGGAAAGGAAGAGGGAAAAAGGAGGTCAGAGGAGAGGAGAGGAGAGGAGAGGAGAGAGGAAAGGAGGTCAGAGGAGAGGAGAGGAGAGGAGAGGAGAGGAACCAGCAGGAGAGAGCAGTGGCCAGGCGAGAGCTCACTCCACGTGGAGTCCGTAGGCTTGCCCCCGCAGGTCCCGGTACTCCTTCCAGTGGGACAGCAGCGTGCGGACCGGGTAGCGTCCCTCCTGCCGGATCACCTGGGCGATGAGCTCCGGGGTCGCCACGTTCACGATGTCAAACGGCCCGAAACGGGAGCGCCAGATGGGACCGTACAGTCGCCTATGCTCCACCTGCACACACACACACACACACACACACACACACACACACACGCACGCACGCACGCACGCACGCACACACAAAACACACACATACAAACACACACACAACCACAGGAAATTAAAGGCATTCAGGAGCTGGCCTGGAAGATACCTTACTTGAAAGGCAGCGCTTATGATGGCTGTCAAGTTCACACATAACCATGAAGAACTTCTATCTGAGAGCTGACCGTGACGAAAAATGTGTCAGTTGTTCTAAATTCCTTGAGCCAAAGCCAGGTTAGTGATCTGCCAAAGAAAATTTAATATTTACGTGTCAAGTTTTCATAGTCACACCATGTTCTATTTGGGAAATGAATCATAATAATAATAAAAAACCTCACTCATTCTTAACACATTGTTCTACAGAATTGTGCAATTCTCAGGGCCTGGTTTTTCAAGAGGTAATCTAATGGAATTTCAGATAACGGATTGTACCAAATAAATGGGTTTTTGAATTTGGTAAATCGGTAAATTTGGTAATCCTGAAATTTTGTATTTGCATCAAAATTATCCAATCAAATGTTCCTTTAAAGTAACATGGATCAGGTGATCCTGGATAGCAAAACAT
This sequence comes from Sardina pilchardus, assembly GCF_963854185.1. NCBI lineage: Eukaryota > Metazoa > Chordata > Actinopteri > Clupeiformes > Clupeidae > Sardina > Sardina pilchardus. The sequence goes on from NC_085016.1 coordinate 4,184,025, forward strand.
GAGATTTCCAAATCTGGATAATTTTTTTTATATAACTGGGCTCTGAGGATTTCAAATCAAAGAAAACAAAACCCTTAAAGCCACAACAGATTAGATTACAAACATAGGATATTATTTTAGGATACTCGGTTTGAAATAATGAGCTTGGATTAAACTAGGCTACTGTTTAGGCCTATAGCCTATGTTGCTTTACAGCTGAGTAGCCTAATCAAGTCTATGCTAAAGTTTATAGACCATCTCAAGAGAATTCCATGATCAGTATCAAGGCTTCTGTTTTAACATTATCTTAATGCAGAGGAAGTAGTTTGGGATTGGGAACAAAAAAGGTCGGTCAAGCATGTTTTTTTGTTTTTTTTGTTTCTTATGTTCGCCGACGAACGAGAGAGAGAGAGAGAGAGAGAGAGAGAGAGAGAGAGAGAGAGAATGTCCTACCTGCATTGCATGGCTTTTGTCGGCGTAACCCTTCACGAATAGCCAGTACACAGTCGTTGCCAGACTGGGTCCGGGTAAGTCATCAATAGTCCTCAGCTTTACCGAAGAAGACGATTCCACGTTTAACTCTCGGGTTCCCGGCCTGGACCTCTGGACACTGTTGTCCACCGCCGACGACAGCGGGCGACAGAGACGCGTCACCCGTCTGAGCGGCGAGAGAGCGACAGACGCTGGCAGTGACATTTCTAAACCACGATTCTCCTGCTGTGTTGAACTGGCAGAGCCGCCTGCTGTAGGCTACTACGGGGGCACGCCCTCGACTCGTGAACAGTTTACTAATAGGCAGGGTGTCGAGAGCGAATTAGACATCCCTCGTTTACTTTGCAGCTTGAGGATTAGAACATACTTTGGCGGCAGCTTATAGCTTACTTCGGAGCTTTTGGGGGAAACACTGACTTCAAGTTCAATTATGTTTAGCCTACTCCTCATACATCCCTATAAATACAGTAGTTTCTTCCTCCATACGTCTGCATCTTTACTTTGGGATTTGCAGATATAACATTATTATTATTGTAATTATTATATAACATTATTTTACCTATATAAAAAAAAAATGAAACATTTATGAAAACATTCGAGTATCATTAGTTACATTTTAGTAACATTTCTACAGAAATATAGTGGTCACACAGTATCACCATCATGTTCCCAATTTCCAAATACAATGGAAGCTATTGGGGACATACACTATATTGCCAAAAGTATTGGGTCCCCTGCCTTGACGCCCATTTAAGCGGAGACCGAGAGCCAGTCTCCTCGTCCAACATCGGTGTATCACTTCACAAATATGCCCATAAACACACTCCTAAACCTTGTGGAAGGCCTTCCCAGAGGAGTTGAAGCTGTTACATCTGCAAAGTGTGGACCAACGTCATATTAAGCCCTATGGATTAAGAATAGGATGTGACTGACGTTCATATGGGGGGTCAAGGCAGGTGACCCAAAATGGTCATTTTTTCAGATGAGTTTTAAATAGACTAGTACTAGACCCTACTAGACCCTATGCAGTCTGGTTTCAAGAGTGGTCATTCTACTGAAACTGCTCTTCTATCTGTGACTGAAGCATTGAGAGTAGCTAAGTCCTCTGCTCAGTCATCAGTGTTAATTCTGTTAGATTTATCTGCAGCCTTTGATACGGTTAACCATGACATTCTCCTTTCTACACTATATGAACTGGGAATTTCTGGGAAAGCTCTTGACTGGTTCAAGTCTTACCTTAAAGGGCGTTCTTTTAGCGTGTCTTGGCAGGGACAGATATCAAAGTCTCATGACCTCACTACAGGAGTCCCCCAAGGATCAGTATTAGGGCCCCTCCTTTTCTCTATCTACACCACTTCTTTAGGTGGGATTATTCGCTCTCATGGATTTGAATATCATTGCTATGCGGACGACACTCAACTTTTCCTATCCTTCCCACCTGAGGACTCTAGTGTTTCCCATCGGATCTCTGCATGCCTGAAGGACATTTCAATCTGGATGAAGGATCAGCACCTTCAGCTTAATCTTTCCAAAACTGAGCTCTTGGTGTTTCCAGCAAAAACAGCTATTCCCCAACAGATCAATATCCAGCTTGATTCATCCTCACTGACTCCAACCAGATCGGCACGTAACTTGGGTGTCATAATTGATGACCAACTTACTTTCTCTGAGCATGTTGCCTCAATTGCAAAGTCATGTCGGTATACCCTGTACAACATTAGGAAGATCAGACCTTATCTGACACAAGATTCCACTCAGCTTCTTGTACAGGCAATGGTTATCTCCAAGCTGGACTACTGTAATTCTCTGTTAGCTGGCCTACCTGCTTGTGTATTAAGACCACTACAGTTGATTCAGAATGCTGCAGCACGACTGGTCTTCAATCAGCCAAAGAGGACACATGTAACCCCTCTCCTAGTTACTCTCCACTGGCTCCCTATAGTAGCCAGAATTAAATTTAAATCTCTCACTCTGGCCTATAGGACACTGACTGGATCTGCTCCCAGCTACTTCAGTTCTTTAATCACGATGTACATTCCCAACCGCCCATTGCGATCTTCTGAGGAGCGTCTGTTATGTCGACCAACCATACATGCTAGGTCAAATTGTAGATCCTATTCTTCAGTGGTTCCATGTTGGTGGAATGAGTTGCCCAGTGCTCTCCGTTCGAGCAACAGCTTTGGATCTTTTAAGAGGGGTCTTAAGGCATATTTATTTAATATGCACTTAGTCCTTTGAGTTTGTGATGTGTTATGGTTTGTATAATAGTATTGTTTTGTTATAATTTGTCTATTGTTAGAATTTGAAATTTATTTTGCTATTGTCCTTAAATTTAGCCATACCATGCTTTAGTTATTATTATCATATATAATTAACTGAGTGACTTATTTGATTGCTATTCTCATTTCACTGTTTTATTTCTCATTAGGTTAGTGCTTAAAATTATTGTTCTACTGATAATATTACTATTCTCCCTAGTTTGTAATTGTTCACTGTTAATTTAATTTGTATTGTTATTTATTTGTATGTCGCTTTGGACAAAGGCGTCTGCTAAATAACCATAGCCATAGCCATAGCCATAGCCATAGCCATAGCCATAAATGAAAGAATAGAATAGAATATATACTTTTTTGATCCCGTGAGGGAAATTTGTTTCTCTGCATTTAGCCCAATTTTAACCGAATTAGTGAACATACACAGCACACAGTGAACACACAGTGAGGTGAATCACACACTAACCCAGAGTAGTGAGCTGCCTGCCCAACCAGCGGCGCTCGAGGAGCAGTGAGGGGTTTGGTACCTTGCTCAAGGGCACTTCAGCCGTGGACTGGTCGGGGATCGACAAGTCTGTATAATGTCACATTTGTTGATTTGTGAACCAATCAACAATAAAACATCAGATTGTGAATCATCAGTCCTCTCCCTACCCAGCCTGATGGGTAGTCATGGATAGTATGGAATGTTATGGACTTCCCATCTTTCCAATATGCTGAAGAAGATTTTACGCAGAGCTTTCTCATACAGTACACTACATGAAAACACATCATACCATTTCACCAGATTTGAACATGTTGAGGCCAGAAGACATGGCCGTCATCTACCATGTCAAATTATCAATACATGTCCGAGAGATAATATACATGTCTGCTAATTTATAAAAATATGCAAATTCTCTTATTAACTATGAGTGATAGAAAAATTCCCCGATCGGAAATGGATTCTGCGTGGAAAAGTACTATAGAATCAACTGAGAAAAGGTTGGTGGCGCCCTCGCTCAGATCATTGTAGGTTTTGACCTGTCGACTGAACGTCTTCCGCCTTGATTCAAGTCACAGCAAAACGACCACACAGCAGATGAAATAAATACCTTTTTTTTTTTATTATTTTCATCGTCATAATTATTATCAACAATTTGCAAAGTGCCAGCCTCCATGGCTCGTAGCCTACATGATGTCGCCCATTCTATGGAATGCTCCTAAAGTCGACCTGCTCAAGGTGTAGTCTCCTCTCACCATCATGCATTAAATCTCGGGTTTAAAAAAGAAAAAGACAACAAATAAAAAATATATATATTAAAAAAAATATGTGTAGCACTGATATACAGATTTGATATAAACAGGCGTATTGGTCACAAACCAAAAAGATTTTCTTCTTTTCTAAACATGGCTTCTTGTACAATAGACAAAGAGAGAGGACAAACGTGTGGGCTATAGTTGGTTTTTTTTGTTGTTTTTGTACCAGATACGTGTAGTTCTTTTCTCTTTTTAGAAAAAAAAAGAAAAATTACATTTCAAATTTCTACAATTGTACATTTTTTAACCTTTCCTTTGTTTAGTATAATCATCATACAGTCTGAATGCGCAAGGCATTGAGGGCGCAGTGTCCAAGGCCAACAAAATAAAAGTAAAACAAATGCTCATTCCCTCGCTCTCTCTCTCTCTCACACACACACACACACACACACACACACACACACACACACACACACACACACGCTGAAGGACGCTGGAGTGGCAGCCATGGCACATATTCACTGGACCGTTCTGGCAAGAGGGCCGGGGGGGGGGGGGAGGCCAACTGTTCAAGTCCAGTCAGACACACACACACACACACACACACACACACACACACACACACACACACACAGGGGGCTTTGAAAATGGCGGACTCTTTTTCAACCATAAGCCAGCACCAGTCCTGCTATTTCACTCGTACTCAGACAAACCCAGACTGTCTGTATGCACTCCCTCTGCACTTAGGCCCAGGGGAGCGGGGTGTTACAGGCAGCAGCGTAAGAGTGACACCTAGTGGAAAAATACAGGCATAGCGTTCCAGCAAGCTGCCCCAGGAAGCTGCAAGACTGCTCTCACTTGCACTCCAAGAAAAGGATTTTTTTTTTTGATTTTTTTAAATCAATCCTTATTTTTCTTTTTTTCCCCCTATTCATTTTAACCACAAGCAAAGGAATACAAAACCACACATACACACATTCTCTCAAGCACATATACACACACACACACTCAAACTCACTCCACTCACTCACACACCATGTGCCAAGCATTCAATTTGCAAAAGTATTAAAATCAGTGTACAAATGGCCCACTCGGCCAGTCGCTCGACCGTGGTTCTGGTCCGGCCCGGCTCCGGTGCGGAGGCGGCCCCAGGTTCCGCTTTGGCCTGGGCATGGTTTCAAAAAATGTGCAAACAGTTCAACATCAAAAGTAAAAGGACCGTACAAACACAGACACTAACGTCACTACACTCTGCAGAGAGCAAGTCCGTACAACGAGAAACCTTTAAGGTGTCTCAGCACAACGAAATATGCATTCCACCTCTTGGATCAGAGTCACAGTACTCTTCTGTTTTCCAAACGGGGGGAGACCAAGCACCCATCAACATGTCCAGCCAAATCCAAGTGAAAAGCTTCTTTGTTTTTTTTTTTCAGTCATACAGGCATGCATCAGATTTCAGTGGGGAAGAATTCCCTCCACTGTGACTCGTCATGACAACCAGCACAAGCAATCACCGTGGTTACCAACCCTATAGTTGAAGATCTAGCTGAGCCATGGCCTCTCGGCCATTACCCTTTAGCCCAATAGCCAAGAGCTCCACAGCCATCTGCTGCAACCGCAGGCAACCCTACCCCGCTCAACTAGCCAATAGCAGTGCTGTTTACTGATGGCTCACTCCTTTAGCCAATAGCAGTGCTGTTTACTGATGGTTCACTCCATTAGCCAATAACAGTGCTGCTTACTGTTGCTTCATTTGACAGCCATCTGCAACTGCAAGCACGTTTTCTCTTTGGCAACACAACTGACTTGACATCCCAGAGGTCAATCTGAGGTCAATCCCGCTAACGGCAGCCTGGATCTGTCCCAGAATGCACCTCTGCCCGGGACCAGAAAGCCAGAGTAGGATCAGAACATTCCCCCAGTCATAGACGAAATGGTCACCAGGTTACGGACCTAAACAAACGGGCACGAACTCGACTGCTGATAGGGTAAGCAGCTCTTACTTCCACTGGTCACGTGACATGAATATTTGCATAAAATAGACTTTAGGCCTATTTCCTCCCCGCCTCCCTAGTTGCTGCTGATACAGCGGCTAAATTGCTAACTCTCATTGGAAATGAACAGAGGCTAGCTGGTTGAGTTGTCTCTCTCCTATGATCTTCTGCTATGGCGGCCAGGTGCAAGGCACGAGTGAGTATGCGCCACCAACTGCACCAGCGTAGGACACGGAGGGTCGATGGGAAGGCAGGTGATAGTGAGGTACTGCCAATCGAGTGCCAGTGTGCTACCACCACCGCCGCCGCCATTGACCTCTGAACTTAGCCAACTAAACCAACGTCAGAGGTCTTTTGCTACCACTCTGGCGGGAGGCTGAGTCTGTCACCAAAGACCCGTATGCACGCACACTAGCCAACAACCGTATGAGCAACGCAGGACGGCTATACAATCCAGATCCATGCCGCTGTTACTTAATTAGTTCATTCGTTCACTTTAATTAGACGTGACCAGTAAGAGATGGTTATTGTGTATGAGCCATTGAGGTATTATGTAGAACTGGAGGGAGGAAGTAACATCCCCATTCATTTCAATGAATCCGTGCTAGGCTAGCTGCTTTAGCCAAAGAAAGATCGAAATTCACCGCAACCATCTTTTTTCAAAATGGTGTCTCACGGGGCTCGTTTGCAGGTCAATCCCTGCAGTGTCCAGCACTGGTGTGAACTAGCCTCGACCTTCAGCACTCGTGTGAACTAGCCTCGACCTTCAGCACTCGTGTGACCTGGCCTTGACCTTCAGTGAGCACAAAGTGGTGAAGTGAGGCGTGGAGCTGCATTCAGCTTAAGCCCTCAGTCCACACAGGGAGTTTGTGTGTGTGGGGTGTCAAGGTGCGGCTGGAAATGTGTGTTAACAGCAGAGACAACTGCACTAGGAGAGAAGCCCAGGATCGTCAGCAGAATATCTGCCACAGGCCTCAGAGTACAATCAGAACCGCAGGAGTGGGTCACATTCCCAACACTATTCTGGTACCAGTGGTTTCCGTACACTGCGTCAAGATCACAGAAGGTGGGGGGACGTCATTTAATTGGACTGTGGAGCTCAAACATCAACCAACTTCTGCCAGGATCTCAGAATCTCAGGCTCTTAAAGGAACATGGCACCTTTTTGAGAAATTAGCTTATCCACCCCGCAGCTAGATAAGAGGATACATACCCCTCTGGAAGTATGTTACACTAGTTAGCCTATAGCTAACCCTTTTAGCTAACTACAGGCTAACTGGTATAAGCCACTTCCAGTGAGCTATGCTAAGCTAACGCTGTCAGACACGGTTAATGGACACACAGAGAATGAACTCAAGTCAGCTAATTTCACAAAAAGTTAGCGTGTTCCTTTTCCGAAGTAGCGCCCCCTACAGTACGCTCGGCTTGTGGAGACTACAGCGGGTGACGGCTGGAGAGTGGCTGAAGAGTGCCATGATGGATGGCGCTAAAGGCTGCTAAGCTGGCACTGGACCGCTACGGGCATGACTGCTCTTGCTGCCGTTGGCGAAGCGTGACACTAGGCTGGCATACAAACCCGCGCCCAGAACAGTCACAGAGGTGAAGGGCAGTCTGGAGAACAAACTGGGCCCTTTTTTTTCGACAAATAACGAATATTCGTTGGGCTGAAACCTCAGGAGTCGTTGAATGTTGGTGTGTTTGGGTGTATGAGAGCAAGGGAAGGGAAGGAAACCCATGGGAGTGTATTTCAGGCAAAAAAAAAGAAAGAAAGAAAACAAGAAAAGGAAAAAAAAAGACAAAGCAACTACAAAGAGCCAGGTTTCAGACGCTGTAAAAACTAGCTTCCAGTCTGAAGGCATTGAGTTTATATAGCACTGTGGTGTAGTCTGACTAAAATCAGAGGGCGACGGAGAGAGCAGGCGTAGAGAACGATCAAGCGCCGGTAAGCACAGGCAGTTCCTCAGCCGTCCACTCAGGAGAACCAAAGCACCATCCCATGAACTGTGAAGTCTACTGACATATTGAAGTACAGTAAGTATTGAGAAGAGACCTAAGAGTACCAAGGTACAGATAAACATCGTAAAAGTACACAGAAGTATTTGAAGTACCGTTGAGTATTTGTGAAGTCTACTGAAGTAAAGATGTCTTGAGTTGAGTATTGTTGAGTCTATAGAATTACAGGTTGTAATGTGACAAGAGTTGTGAAACCACCTGAAGTGCTATCAAGCTAAAGTCCTGTACAAAGTCCTAACGGAAAGTGCTGAGGAAGAAAGAGGCGCTATGAAGGCCCACACATTCTGTCGGTTCTAAGAGTCTTCGGAACAGAACACGGAACAGGGTACCATGAAGTGGGGGGGGGGGGGGGGGGTGAAGAATTATTGAGTGGACTGACATTTTGTACCCTATGGAAAGCCTCTCTTCTTCTTTGTTAAAAGTACCTGATGTGAGCGTTCAAGCTAGCTAACGCTAACGGCTAATACAGCACTCTATGAGAACGTACCAGTCCTAAGATGACCTACTCAGGACAGAGAGACCTGAAGGGTCCAGGCTATTATGGGTGGGTGGGGGGGGTTGGGGTGGGGGATGTGGAAGGCGGTGGGGAGAGAGAGAGAATACGACAGGGAAGGGTAGCAAGAGAGAGGAGGAAAGGAAGGAAAGGAAAAGGAGAAGAAGTGTTGCTCCACAGACAGACACCAGCTGTTAGCGCAAGGCTGCAAACACAAGCACCAAACCTGGATGGGCAGTCAGTCGGCTGCCATGGGGTTCTTTTCACTTTGGTGTGTTCTCCTCGTCTTTCCCTCAGCCATGCCTGTAGCCTCACTGACCTGAGATCAGGACAAGAAGCAGTACAGAGATAGGCAGCTAGGGGGCGTTACAGCTGACCTGGGAACAGGGGGTGGAGGTGAAACCACACAGGCTTTAGGACCCAGAGGGAGGAAAAACAGCTTCTCTGTCTGCAGATACGTTTCTAAACTGTCTTCAGGTGAATACTAGCAGACTGTGTGTGAGTGTGTGTGTGTGTGTGTGTGTGGTAAGGAGCACCACTTCTGAAGAGAGAAGGGACAGCTTTACAGGCAGCCAGCTCTGCAGTGCAGAGAGAGGGCTGATCGACTACTTTCATTAGGTGAACTGAACTAATGAGCAAAGACTGCACATCTGTGGTTAACAAACTGATCCTGACACAGCCACAGTTAAATTTGAGCAAGTCGAGAAGAAAAGAAGTGTCAAAGAGTGAGAGAGAAAAAGAGATCCACATTCCTAGAAAGGCACCCGGTAAAGAGTGAGAGTGCGAGAAGGCTCGGGTGGGGTGGGGGTAGGATGGGGGATGGAGGGCGGGGGGGGGGGGTGGGGGTTGGTGCGGGGTAACGGTGCAAAACAGAAACCCTGACAGCACAAGAAAGGACACTGACTGGTAACTAGGAAACGGCATTTCAAAGAGAGAAAGTCCAGCAGATTCATTGGGTTGTTTACAGCATTGTGAGATATACTACAGTAAAAGCAGTCTGAAAAGAAAGAGAAGGTGTGTGCGCATGTCTGTATGTATGTTTGTATGTTGTATGTATGTATGTATGCATGCTTGTAAGCATGTATGTATGTATGCATGTTTCAATCAGTCTTCGTTATGTCTATTAATGTTCATGCTTTGCATTTATGTACCAAAGTATGTTTAAGTATGTTGGTATTTGCGCACTTGTGTGCATGCATGTACCTGGGTATGTGTGTGTGCATCTACTTGGGTGTGTGTGTGTGTGTGTGTGTATGTTTGTACCTGGGTATGTGTGTGTGTATGCATGTACCTGGATATGCATGAGTGTGTGTGGGTATGCAGGTGTGCATATGTGTTTATGTGTGTGTATGTATGTATGTGTGTGTGTGTGTGTGTGTGTGTGTGTGTGTGTGTGTGTGTGTGTGTGAGTCAAAGACTGTGCAAAAGCGGGAGAGCTTGAGGAGCTGAACTAAGCGAGTGGGAGTTTTTCTCCATACCCTGTGGTCTGTGTTGTTCGTTGGTGTTTGTTTGTCTGTCTGTCTGTCTGTCTGTCTGTTTGTTTGTTTTCATGAGAGAACAGTGTGTGTGTGTGTGTGTGTGTGTGTGTGTGTGTGTTGTGTTTAGCAGCGTGGTGAGGCCCCAGTGGAGCTCTGGGGCTGGCGATACATTCTGGAACGGGTCCGGAGCACATCCATCCCGCCGGCTGTAAACACACGCGGCGCGGAACACGGAACCTCACCGGATCTCCTCAGAACTCACGACTCTCTCCGACAATCCGACCTCCGACCTCCTTCTTCTCGTCGTCGTCCACAAGTAAAAAAAAGTCAAATACAAAGAGTCGGAACTTCGACAAGTCTCCGCGTCGAAAACATCCGACAGTCTCTGAGCTCTCAGGCCCAATGGGAAATTAAGGTGCAACGTTTTCAGAATCTAAACACAAACAAAAACAAAAACAACAACAACAACAACAAACAACAACAAAAAAAAAGCCCCGCCCCAAATCTTCGCCATCTTGCAAAAGACGAAAAAACACAGGGGCGTGGCCCTGTCCTCTGCAGCCACTCCCATTTTTCCTCTCTGGTCCAATCAGGAGTGCTGGTAGAGGTAGGGGCGGAGCTGACAGACACTTGGGGGCGGTAGCTGATAGGCCAGAGGGAGTTGGGGGGCGGGACTATGGAGGGGTGGGGGTTCGGGGGGGGGGGGTGAGAACATAGTTCTGGAGTGGGGTGGGGGGGTTTGGGGTTTGGGGGGGGGGGGGGTTCTAGTGAACAAAGATGTGTCTCAGTAGGTCCTCGGCGGCGGGTCTCTGCTTGGTCTCCACAAAGATGCGCTTCAGGAAGTCTCTGCAGTGGTCTGACACGTGTCCCGGCAGCGCCGGATTGGTCGGCTGCGTGGCGATCTTAAAGATGGCCGCCATCGCCTCGAACTCCGCCCACGGCGGCCGCTCCGTCAGCATCTCCACCACCGTGCAGCCCACGCTCCTGTTGGCACGGCAACGGAAGAGGGGTCAGCAAGGTCAAGGATGACGAGCAGAGATGACGTGAATGATAGAGCGCGATTCAGCAGGAGGATCACAATATGATAATCAATCAATTAACAACACCTACAGTATATTTATGTATAAATATATACATACATATACATGCATAAACATACATACATACGTATAAAAAAATACTTTGTGAAACTCACCAGATGTCCGCTTTCCGTCCGTATCCCTCCCCGCTGATGACCTCCGGACTCATCCAGTACGGCGTTCCAGTCACGGACTTGATTCCCGTCCCCGAGAGACAGATCGTCTGTAGACGCCGACTTGCGCCGAAGTCCCCCAGCTTCACGTTACCGGCTGAATCACGTAGGATGTTGGCCCCTATGATGGTGTTTGTGGGTATGGGAGAGAGATAGGAGGGAGACAGACAGACAGAGAGAGAGAGAGAGAGAGAGAGAGAGAGAGAGAGAGAGAGAGAGATCAGCATGTCCTGATATAAGCACAACATTTATATAACAATATTCTTGGCTACCCAACACAAAAATAGTCATAGATACTGACACCTAATATCGCATTGTCCGATAGTTTCACTAGGTGGAAAGAGGCAACACTTACCGCTTTGTGTGGACTCCTGTTTTCTGATACTGAGTGGCCGACAATACATTATCCCTTACATTGTAACAGTAATATTAATTAATTACAATTAATTAATAATTGTATAGTATTACTGATATACAGTTACGAACAGTAATGGTACTACATAGTAGGTGAATTTAATCAGATTGCACTGTTGCACTGTTGGACTTATTTGCACTACCAACTTGACACACACCTCATACTGGATCGCAGCACCAATCCTCAGTACATTCATGCACATCTTTATCTATAGTATTTTACTGCTCCTTTAGTCATGTTGATTGGTTGACTTGCCTTGTATTTTCCTGTTTACATTGTAATGTATGTTGTGTGTGGTGTCTGCTGGTGGTGTATGTTGTGTGTGGTGGCTGCTGGGACCTTGAATTTCCCCTTGGGGATCAATAAAGTATCTATCTATCTATCTATCTATCTATCTATCTATCTATCTATCTATCTATCAATAGAATAGTAGTAATGTACAGGTCACACTGACAGACACGCTATTTTCACCTTCAGAACGTGAGCTGAGTATTCCAAAGTGGTGAGTGTTAAAAACATGCCAGGAAAAGGCAGAAATGATGTTGCTATATGTTATATTTAGCTAAATGGCTAGCTCCCTGATTTATCCATGGCAGGCAGCTAAGCAACGTTGAGAGAGAGAGAGAGAGAGAGAAAAAACGCAACCTCAAAAGATGAACTATTTTGAACTATCGGCGCTTCACGTTGTTTGGAAGCCTTGTCCTTTTTGTCTGGTTGCTTTTAGCAATTGCAGGTGCGTAGCAACACTGCAGTCGTGCCGTTCCATAGGGAACCAATTACATTTGACCACCTGGAGGTGAAAAACGTGTGTGAACCCCGCTAATTATATAGTAGCATAGCCCCCCCAACACACACACGCCAACACCCCCATACCAACACTCACATACAATTAAGAGTCATTGCACGAGAAAACCAGGCAGAACGAGCAGGAGGTGGGAAGAAGGGGGTCGGCCAAATCGGCTCATACTTTGTATATGTGATAAGTATGTGGAACTATGAACAGCCATATACTTAAAACCCTCCAGCTCTTTTTTGTTATGGAGTTCTGGGACCCGTCTCAGAGACCCTCAAAAATCCAACAATTCATGGATGAAAATGACTGAAATTGCCATTTCTACCCTGACTATCCTGATAAAGATATGAACACGAGCTTTATGTTTCCATAGAGCTTAGGTAGAATAGTTTTAAAGACCAAAAGGTGCACTAGGGGGTTATCTGCACCACTGAAAGCAGAATTTTCATCCCTCTAAAATTGGTCATTTTTAGGAGGCATTATCTCACATTCCCAGTGGCTTTGGTGGATGGTTTTACTGTTGCTGGACAGAGGAACATCTTCTGATTCAAAAACAATGGTCGTCTAATTGGGCCACACATAATGTGCGCCGTGCCAGGAGGGTCTTTCCGGTATTTTTTCGAATTTTGGAGTATAATAAACCAGGTAATAATATCTCACTATAGGGTAATTTATGGTCAATTTTTGTGTCACTGTATGACAAATTGTTAAAGAAAGCTTTAATTAACTAGAAAAGCACTCAAAGAGTGCAGACCTCTGCATGCATTGATGCTCTTGGTTGTCATACATTTGAAACTAGACTATTCAGATCGTCACCGAGTGGCCATACCATGCCATTACATCGCAAACATCTGGCATTAAATCTGTTTGTGATGTAATGCCATGGTATGGCCATGTGATGGCGATCTCAATATGGTTTATCATAGGCCAAAACACGACAAATTCTGCTAAAGACCCTCCTGGCACGGCACACATTATGTGTGGCCCAATTAGACGACAATTGTTTTTGAATCAGTAGATGTTCCTTTCTCCAGCAACAGTAAAACCATCCACCAAAGCCACTGCGAATACGAGATAATGCTTCTTAAAAATGACCGAAATTTAGAGGGGGGGACACTCTGCTTTCAGTGGTGTAGATAACCCCTCGGTGCACCTTTTGGTCTTTAAAACTATGCTACCTAGGCTCTATGGAAATATAAAGCTTATGTTCATATCTTTATCAGGATAATCAGGGTAGAAATGGCAATTTCAGTCATTTTCAGCCATGAATTGTTGGATTTTTGAGGGTCTCTGAGAGGGGTCCCAGAACTCCATAACAAAAAACAGCTGGAGGGTTTTAAGTATATGGCTGTTCATAGTTCCACATACTTATCACATATACAAAGTATGAGCCGATTTGGCCGACCCCCTTCTTCCCACCTCTGCCTGGTTTTCTCATGCAATGACTCTTAATATATCTTTTTAATTACTGCTACTTAATCATGTGGTAACTGATAAAGCCTTTCATGAATCATAATAAACCTGAACTTGAGACTTGAGACTTGAACTTGAACTTGAGTTGCTGGTGGTAACTGTAACAGCAATAGTAATAGTATAGTAATAATAATAATAATAATAATAATGATAATATAATACAATAGTTTAGTAGTACTGTAGTATATAACAGCATAGGCGTACAACTGTGAGTAATACTGTAAGTACAATCATTTCCTGTGTATTAGCCACACTGTGTATAAGCCGCAGGGCAGTGTTTAATTCAAGTAAAAAAATTAACAAAACCAAATTAATACCATATTGACTGCCCCGTGTATTAATCCATTAGCTGAACACCTTTAGCAAGATCAATGTTCCGGCTAATAGGGAAACTACGGCAACACTGTAGGTGATGCAGGGCTACGTGGGTCACCTTTGATGTCTCTGTGGACGATCATGTTACTGTGGAGATAGGACCTGTGTGTGTGTGTGTGTGTGTGTGTGTGTGTGTGTGTGTGTGTGTGTGTGTGTGTGTGTGCTCTCACCTTTGATGTCTCTGTGGACGATCATGTTGCTATGGAGATAGGACACGCCCTCCAGGATCTGCCGTGTGTATTTGCGCGTCACGTTCTCCGTCAGGGCTCCGTACGCCTTCAGCTGGTCCTTAATGGAACCCTGAGAACACCAGAGAGGAACGTTAGCATTAACACAAGTGAACAAGTGTGTGTGTGTGTGTTCCTTAATGGAACCCTGAGAACACCAGAGAGGAACGTTAGCATTAACACAAGTGAACAAGTGTGTGTGTGTGTGTTCCTTAATGGAACCCTGAGAACACCAGAGAGGAACGTTAGCATTAACACAAGTGAACAAGTGTGTGTGTGAGTGTGCGTGTGCGTGTATATACAGTACGTGTGTGTTCACCCCTAGCATGTACTCCATAAAGATGGAGAGTGTCCTCTCGTGTGTGTGTGTATGTGTGTGTTCACCCCTGGCATGTACTCCATGAAGATGGAGAGTGTCCTCTCGTGTGTGTGTGTGTGTGTGTGTGTGTGTGTGTGTGTGTGTGTTCACCCCTGGCATGTACTCCATGAAGATGGAGAGGGTCCTCTTGTGTGTGTGTGTGTGTGTGTGTGTGTGTGTGTGTGTGTGTGTGTGTGTGTGTGTGTGAGAGAGTGTGCTCACCCCTGGCATGTACTCCATGAAGATGGAGAGTGTCCTCTCGTGTCTATGTGTGTATGTGTGTGTGTTCACCCCAGGCATATACTCCATGAAGATGGAGAGTGTCCTCTCGTGTGTGTGTGTGTGTGTGTGCTCACCCCTGGCATGTACTCCATGAAGATGGAGAGTGTCCTCTCGTGTGTGTGTGTGTGTGTGTGTGTGTGTGTGTGTGCTCACCCCTGGCATGTACTCCATGAAGATGGAGAGTGTCCTCTCGTGTGTGTCTCGTAGGCAGCCGTAGTACTGGACGATCCTCTCATGGAACAGATTCTTCAGGAGCTGAATTTCCCACTCTAGAGCACTCACCTCCTGAAAACACACACACAGGCAAGTTTGAACGCAACAATTCTACACATTCTCAACACACATCTTACCATGGTGTGGTTCACAGGACACGTATACAAAACCACACACACTCACATACATATATACACTAGGGCTATCAAACAATTAATTGTTTTTTTAAGCGTGATTAATTGCTGAATTTCTATATTTAATCGCGTATTTAATCACATATTTTATTGTATGATTAATTACATGTTTTTGCATTTCAGAACTTTCCAGAAGCCCTTAAAGGGATAATCCGGAGTGAAATGCAGTTTAGATCAATTTTTCGGACTATTGGGAGTACATACGTTGAGTTGACACCAAAATCATGTCATTCGGATGTATTTTGAGAAAGTTCGAGCTACCGTTTTTAGCCAAAACTCGTTAGCCTGGAAGTGACCGGGGCAAGTCCTTTTGCCGCTACAAAACGCTATTTTTATACCTCTTCTACTGTTCCAACCAACACTACACTTACGTGGTAGTGAGTAGAGGGTCCCTAAAGCCAAACCGAAGTATCCCCACGTCTTTATGTGGTCGGATAGAGAGTCCAGAATGAATTTAATCGAGTCCGTACCTTTCCGGAAATGTTATTAAAATGTTGTTAACAGGTTGCTAGCTGCAGCAGCGACATTTCCGGAAAGGTACTGACTCGATTAAATTCATTCTGGACTCTCTATCCGACCACATAAAGACGTGGGGATACTTCGGTTTGGCTTTAGTGACCCTCTACTCACTACCACGTAAGTGTAGTGTTGGTTGGAACTGTAGAAGAGGTATAAAATAGCGTTTTGTAGCGGCGAAAGGACTTGCCCCGGTCACTTCCAGGCTAACGAGTTTTGGCTAAAAACGGTAGCTCGAACTTTCTCAAAATACATCCGAATGACATGATTTTGGTGTCAACTCAACGTATGTACTCCCAATAGTCCGAAAAATTGATCTAAACTGCATTTCACTCCGGATTATCCCTTTAATGTCAATGTAAAGCCATTTTAATCAAATGAACACAAAGAAGGCTACTTTGTAAGAAAGGTTCAAAACCGTTGATTACAGAACATGTGATGGTGTGAAATAAAACATCTTTGGCGGCACACGATTAATGCAATTAAAAAAAAAAAAAAAAAAAACATGTTATGCTTGGTCCTTAATCTCATCGTGATTAATGCGACTAACTATGACGGCCCTAATACACACCCACACACACACATACGTGTGTTTGTGCACAGCATACACACAAACAGGTATTTCACTTCTCTGGAAACCCCAGCATTCATTCACACTAGGAAGGTGTTCTAGGAAGTAACAGTATCATTGTTACATTGTAATTGGTCATCGTGTTTTCATCATATTTCCTGAAAAGAATCATGACCCACACACACACACACACACACACACACACACACACACGATGTAACAGGACATACTGTATGCAACTTCAAGCCTGAAACACAAACACACTCCTCACCTTGCTGGTCTCGGGGCTGTCGGGGTCGAACTGCACCTGCTTGACGGCGAGCTCTCGTCCGGTGTCTGCGTCGTAGCAGAGGAAGACGCGGCCGAACGCACCCTGACCCAACAGCTTCCCCAGGCGCCAGTTAGTGGGGGCACGCGGAGCTAAACACACACACACACACACACACACACACACACACA
>NC_085016.1:4203613-4208613 GCF_963854185.1 Sardina pilchardus
GGCACGCCGCCTAAACACTCCGCCAGACTACGCAACTACCCAGCCTAGCCACGCCTGCACGCTCATCGCTCTTACGACCTGACGCCTGTTGCTTAGTAGCCAACGGTGAAAAGGGCATCATCCACACAACACTATTCTACTCCGACCTGACGCCTGTTGCTTAGTAGCCAACGGTGAACAGGGCCTCATCCACACAACACCATTCTACTCCGACCTGACGCCTGTTGCTTAATAGTGAACGCACAGTGAAAAGGGCATCATCCACACAACACTATTCTACTGACCTGACGCCTGTTGCTTAGTAGTGAACACACAGTCAACAGGGCATCATTCACACAACGCTAATCTACTCCGGGTTAGGCGTCTTGAAGTCGACGCTGGGGGCTTAAAACACCAACGAGCACTCCACACAGTGTCACCACGACACCGTCCAATCAGGAGAGACCAAACTGGGACCCCGTCGGATACTGGGAGAGTCCTGGCTCAGGTGAGCTGTAGAGGGCGGAGAGGTGCTACCTGTCGGCTGCTTACCTGGGAAATCTTGGTGGTTGTCTGGGTAACTTTGAGCGCGGGGCATTCGGGACTTGGGGTAACTGTCACTGCACGAGAGAGAGCGAGAGAGAAAGAGAAAGAGAGAGAGAGAGAGAGAGAGAGAGAGAGAGAGAGAGAGAGAGAGAGAGAGAGGTGAGATGCAAAGGTAAACAAAATACTTTTTTACTTAAGTCATATGTTCATAACATTATATAAAGGCTTTTGGACTATATGAAACTACTATTTTTAGTATGTGTGTGTGTGTGTGTGTGTGTGTGTGTGTGTGTGTCTCACCTGTCTAGAGGGCTGTCCAGAGAGGGACAGCTGCCCGAGGCCGAGTTCTCAGGACTACTCATAGATAACGGGTCCAGCATCTACAGAGAGAGAATGAGTAGGGGAGAGAGAGAGAGAGAGAGAGAGAGAGAGAGAGAGAGAGAGAGAGAGAGAGAGAGAGAGAGAGAGAGAGAGAGAGAGAGAGAGAGAGAGAGAGAGAGAGAGAGGGAGAGAGGGAGAGAGGGAGAGAGGGAGAGAGAGAGAGAGAGAGAGAGAGACGGAGAGAGAGAAGCACAAACTCTATCAAGTGTCTGGGTGGTGCATAACTATAAGAGGAGATATTTCAGCTACAGTAACTCTGCAGTTCAGCGGTGAAGGCGAACTCAATGTGTGTGTGTGTGTGTGTGTGTGTGTGTGTGTGTGAGAGAGAGAGAGTGACAGTGTGTGTGTGAGAGAGAGAGACTGTGTGTGTGTGTGTGTGTGTGTGAGTGTGTGTGTGTGTGTGTGTGTGTATGTGTGTGTAGATATGAGGTAGCGCACCTGGTCCATGCTCTCGGGGATGAACTCTCCCTCGCTGTTGATGCTGGTGAAGGAGCCGTTCCGAGCCACCTGCTGCAGAGCGTCAGGGATGTAGCCGGGAGGAGGGGAGCTGCGGTCCGTGGAACCTGGAGAGGAGGAAGAGGAGGAGGAGGAGGAAGAGGAAGAGGAGAAGGAGGAGGAGGAGGAAGAAGAGGAGGAGGTGGAGGAGGAAGAGGAGGAGGAGGAGGAGAAGCAGGAGGAGCAGGTGGAGGAGGAGCAGGAGGAGGTGGAGGAAGAGGAGGAGGAGGAGGATGTGGAAGAAGAGGAGGTGGAGGACGAGGAGAGAAGGAGGAAGAGGAGGAGGAGGAGAGCAGTGGAGGAGTAGGACACAGGGGGAAGAAGCATACAGCACAAGGAGGGGGGTATAAAGCAATGATCATCAATGTACATCAACAGACGGAGAGGGGATACACACCTACTGTAGCTCTTCTACAGAGAGAGGAAAACTGACGTAAACAGAATCAACATGGTCGTCACTAATCAACAGGTGTGAGAGAGCGGCTATTCACTCCTCGTCTATAAGTTAATACTGTTCCTCATGACCATGGGATTTCAAGGAGCTACCTGTGTGTGTGTGTGTGTTATCCCAAATACCATGTACTTCCTAAGTGTGTGTTTGTGTGGGTGTGTGTGTCCTCTGTACCTCTGAAGTCTGTGTTGTCCAGGCTTTCACGAGATGGCAACAGATCCATACTGGAAACAGAGTTCTATAAGAACAGAAAACAAACAAACACTACACTCAACATCAACGCAATTCCACACAGCCTCGCATACACAAGATAAACTATGCTACTTTAAAAAAAAGACATTAAAGAAGTGTAAAAGTGTGTGTGTGTGTGTGTGTGTGTGTTTCAGGACATGGTTAATGAGGTGTACTGTAGAGCGGTCGGTGTAGGAGCTCAGCGTATTTCTGTAAGGCGGGTGGAGACGGCTGCAGGGACATTAAAATAACACTGCGTATCCCCAGCACCTGCAGCAGAGCACTCGGCACCACACACACACACACACACACACACTTTCACCGCAACCAATTTGACTTGTCTTATGCGAATCTTTCTTTTTCATTTTCCACCCTAAACATGGACAAAATGCACCATTGAGATCAATATGTTTTGTCCCCACCCGGCAATTTCAGTGTTTCAGTGATTTTAGTGGCACCTAGTGGTTACTCTATGCAAAACAAATCTCTCAATAGATCTCTATGGTGCATTTTGCCCTTGTTCAGGGTGGGAAATGAAAAAGAAAGATTTGCATAAGACAAGTCAAATTGGTGTTTTTAAAAAGAAGAGGTAATGCAGATTAACGAAAAAAATATTTAAAAAATCTTTGTATATTCCCACAAGGTGTTAGGGTGCTCTGAATATGAGATCCAAATTTATTTTTCAAACTTGTGAGGTCTGCTGTTCAGTCCCTGATGGATTTTCTTTTCTCTTCATTGCTTTTTCAGAGAGTGTTTCTACTTATCTCAATAAAAAAAAAACCCCAAGAGTCTATGTTGAGTAAAAATGTGTCTTCTGAAGGCCTAAACAGAACACAGCCAAAAACTCCAATAAAATGTTGATCAACTTTGAGGGACTGCTATGACCATGCAGGATCATCCAGACTACTCGTAATGATTTTACTGCATACTATTCCTATTTATGCACCAGCCTGCAAAATTTGAGCCTCCTACGGATTCTAGTTCTTGAGCAATGAGCTTGTGAACTTTGACAAAAAAAAGAGGTAGAACAAATTTGACCCCCCCCCCTCCCCCTGTAAAACTGGCTGTTACTTGAAAAGTATTGATCTTAGCACAAAAACATTTTACAGAGTGTCTCCTGGGTAACATAGGCACACATGGTATTTTTTTCAGATTTTTTTGAGACGCAAGTGCGTGGGCTCTGGTTGATTTGGCGTGGAATGACCCCAACACTTATAACATCGATTAAACATTATCTAACACTTATAGCATCAGTTAAACATTATCCAACGCGTATAACATCGGTTACACATTATCCAACACTTATAACATTGGTTAAACATTATCCAACATTTATAGCGTCGGTTAAACATTATCCAACGCTTACAACATCGGTTAAACATTATCCAACGCTTATAACATCGGTTAAACATTATCCAATGCTTATAGCGTCGGTTAAACATTATCCAATGCTTATAGCATCGGTTAAACATTATCTAATGCTTATAACATCGATTAAACATGATCTAACGCTTATAACATCGGTTAAACATTATCCAACGCGTATAGCATCGGTTAAACATTATCCAACGCTTACAACATCGGTTAAACATTATCCAATGCTTATAACATCGGTTAAACATTATCCAATGCTTATAGCGTCGGTTAAACATTATCCAATGCTTACAACATCGGTTAAACATTATCCAACGTTTATAACATCGGTTAAACATTATCCAATGCTTATAGCGTCGGTTAAACATTATCCAATGCGTATAGCATCGGTTAAACATTATCCAACGCTTACAACATCGGTTAAACATTATCCAATGCTTATAACATCGGTTAAACATTATCCAATGCTTATAGCGTCGGTTAAACATTATCCAATGCTTATAGCATCGGTTAAACATTATCTAACACATATAACATCGATTAAACATTATCTAACGCTTATAACATCGGTTAAACATTATCCAACGTGTATAGCGCCGGTTAAACATTATCCAACGCTTAGTTAAAAATGTCAGCGCTCATGTGCGTGGCAAGTGACAGCACAGTCACGTGGGGGCCGAGCACTTTAACAAATGCCAAGTTTTGAGCTGATGCATCAAAAAACAAACAAACAAAAAAAAAAGTGTTGAAACCCAAGCAGCAGCAGCAGCGCTGGTGGTCTGTGGTTGGACAACTGATGAAACCATGAACTAGAAGAGGTCATGTAGAGCTGAGGGCATTCAGCTACACACACACACACACGCACACACACACACACTTAGCTTAGGGCATTCAGCTCTACCAGGGACACTTGACAAACAGGCTTTCACCATCACCACACACAAAGCAACACGTCTCCACTCTTGGCTACATGCTACTGTGTTTCGCAGGGCTGGGGGTTACATCATTCTTACACTATTAGGAAATTCACATGCGTTTTGTTTTCCTTGGCAACTACTCAGAGACAAAACTGAGTTAATCAGAAGAGCCTTGCACAGTCACTGGCACGAGTTCAAACCGAGCTCTCAAGTCAACTCAAACCTCATCACAAGTTCACCACTAATGGACAACACACCTTGTAACTATAGCCCACACACACTGAGACACACAGCAACAGAGCAATGCTTTATCTAGATGCATTCACAGGTGTATTTGGATCAGACATCCATGAACTAAAAGCTTACACTGCCACCCACAGCATCTTTGCCTTCTACCACCTTTACAGTTACATTTATTCCTTTAGAAGACACCATTAATTCAAAGTGATGTACGTACGTCAACTATATTATATGGGAGTACATTGTCCCCGGAACAATTTGGGGGTTAAGTGCCTTGGTCGAGTCAAGTGCACAGTGCTGGAAGCCGGGTATTGAACCCATAACTTTTCAGGCTGCTGCATGCTAGCCCAGCTCCTTAACCACTACGCTGCCACCAGCAGAAGTAG
>NC_085016.1:4211113-4248613 GCF_963854185.1 Sardina pilchardus
GGTTCTTAGAAGACTGAGGTGCATTCGAATTCGCAAACATAGGTGAACGTTTAAGAACGTCTGCAAACAGTTTTCTGTTAGCCTTGAGTTTTCGGTGGGTGAACGTTTGCGAAAAATTGCAAACAACAGTCTGAGGAGGTAGTTCTCTGTTAACATACAGTGGACGTGAGTTTGAGGAAGGTAACCATGCAATTACCGCTAGAATGGAATGTTAGCACCAAATCATTCAAATTCAACTGTTCAAAGAAAACATGTTCACCACGAACGTTCACGCCACTGTTTGCCAAATTTGAATGCACCTCTGGTCCAATGACATTGGCAATGTCTTCAGATATACACACTACTATCACATCTGGTGTAGCCAGTTCCACCGATTAGAACGGAAGCTAATTGCTACAGCAGACGCTCGGTAAACGAAACGCTTCAGCTGCGTGCCCCTATGTAGCCTCTCTCTAACACACACACACACACACACACACACACACACACACAGGTTAATGAGGAGGCCATTAGGCTATGATGAGAGTGACTGGCTCATTGGGTTTATTTGACATCTAGGTCTATTAAACATCCTTCATGTGTGGATGAAAAGCAAAATGCCCTCATCATGTAAGCAATTAATGATGACGAGGGGAGGGAGCCCGGGGCTGAAACTATTATGTGACAAAAACTAAAGTGAAACAATAAGGAGCTACTTCATCATTTAATGACAAAACACATGGGTAAAGTCAGACTTCTCCCTGGTTGGGTTCCTACTGCTTTTTAAATAAATTAATGTAATAAACGCTAGCTTGCTTAATCTCACTTTTGAATGTTACATTTCAAAAGTCATGTGCACGGTCCCGCCCAGAACTTTTTCATTGTGTGAAGCTGAACAAACACCTCAGCACTTGTATACTTCTATACTTCTATACTTCTAATAAATGTATTTAGTAGCACATGGACTACTACTACTACTACTACTAACTCAGTAGCACAAATGCGTCCGTAGCACTTGCCACTTTTAAGACCCTGTCCAACCTCAATCATAGACCTATATATGACCCTTTCAACGAATGTGCTCACCATTTGCCTGATGAAGACCCAGTAGGGTCGAAACGTTGCTTTTTCGCATTAAACGGGAGCAATTATCAGTGTTGCGGATATTATATTCCTTTCCCAACCTCAAAACAAGCAGCTTTCAGAGTTCAGACACATCCTCGGAGTCGGCAGCATATGCGAAGTTTTGTCAAACAGAGGTACGACCCTTTGGCGATTCAGATATGATGCTGACGTGCCGACATTATGCGGTCATACGTGTGAACGACACTAACGCACAAGAACAGAATCTCCGCATGCTCTTTGCTTCGTTCAGACACAAGTTCATTTACATACAATAATGTCCATCAGAAATACTACGAGGGGAATAGTGTAAGACCCGGCTAAGTTCGGAAGTTCCAAACGGCCAGTTATGATGTTCTGATATACAGCCCAACTGCTTGACATCTGCAGAACATGCAGACTTACACGCAGGTCTGAAGCAGTATCAGTAATTACTGCAAAGCAAGACGCTAACAGTGCACAAAGGAAAAACACCAAAGCACTAGGCCATATCTTGTTTGCGTTCACATTTAATCATTTAGCAGACGCTTTTATCAAAAGTGACTAACAAAAAAAGGGAACAATCAGGGTGCAGTGTGACAGGGACATGTCAGTGCAGAAATAAGTACTTGCATAGAATCAAGTGTTACCAGATGTAGAGAGCTCTAGAATCAAGGGTTACCAGTTCTAGAGAGTTCTAGAACCAAGGGCTACCAGTTCTAGAAGAGATCTACACAGTTCTAGAAGAGATCTACACAGTTCTAGAATAGATCTTGAGTGCATAAACTGAAATATTGCGCCATTGCTCTCTTTTGAGTCACATAACATTCGCTCTGATCTAGTTGCTGGAACCGTAGATCTCGAAGCCCAAGCAGAGGCCATGTTATCATCTTCACTTGTCCCTTAAGACCTTTGCTAGGTCTGAGTGATCAGCATGTTGGTATAAAGGCATGCTTCCATGCCCCTTTCCAGTTTCAAATCAATCACACCCAGATGGGTGCTGCTACACATTTTGCTGGTTGCTGATGTGAGGTTTCCCCCTTCATTGTAAAGTGCATGGGTTATCTGGATAAAGCACTGTGTAAATGTAATGTGCTGATGTTCATATAACATAACATAACTATACAGTATAGTCAGAAATAAAGCTGTATACATACCCATAATATCAATATTTTGTTGCACCCAGGAGTCCAGGAAAGAGGATTCGCCCATAAAATGGGTTCCTTTCTCCTGTCAAACCAAAGGAAGACTGAGATGTCAAAAAATGAACTATTTCATTTGTAGTATTTCGTATGCCACAAACAGCGCTTTCGCCTAGAAAAAGAAACAAGTAGAGTAGCTTTAATTTGACATTTCTTAACAGACTGACCACTTCGTGTATGTCCCTTCCACTTGTAGCAGTCATCGGCACATGCATGTGTAATCAAATCATTTCATGTAGTGGTATGTGAGCCATCAGAACGGTCAATTTGTTCAATTAAAATCCTTGTCGGAGTCAGGGGTGACTTTAGAATAGACTTGCCTACAGATTGATACCTCACAAAGAAGCCTTCCCTTACCATGAATCGTGTGCAACCCCAAGCCACATTTTGACCATGACTTCGTGCACTGCATTCTGGAAAACGTTTGATTTCCTACCGTAATTACTTCTATCACAAACTCAACTGTTGACATTTAGACTTACACTTGACAGCTGACATTTAGTAGTTACAGTATTTTGAAAGACCGCAGTACAGGTTACACAAAATCGTTTCACTAAGCAGTATTGATCTGCAAATGACAACTAGTTGGTTGGTATTATACACGCAATAAGAAATGTCATAATTATAATTGATCGGAGGGCCGCACAAATACCACGGAAGGATATCAAAACACAACACGATTCTTGTAACTTGTCTCTTCAAAGCGGCAGTCTCATTTCACGTTAACTATGTAGTTAACTGTAATAATTCAACTTGTAAAAGTTGTTTTGAGGATGTAGAAAACATCGTAATCGGCAACAAATATGGATGTATAATAATTAATTAAAACACATAATTCATGTGACCATCTTCAGCAACTTGCAAGCTAACTAGTTAATGCTAGCGGGTTCGTTCAGATGCTAGGTAGCTAACTGTCAGCGCAAGAGCGCAGTTAACTTTAGCCCATATGGAAAACTAGTTGTAATGTAATGGCTTTGACAATCACTGTATGGCATGCAATTTCATTGCAATTCACATATCAATTTAGTCGTAACACGTAGTTGTTTACACAGACCATTAGGACACAAGCACAACATCTAGTAGTTTGCGAGCAAGCGAGAGAAGCTACGGAGCCATAACGTAGAAGCACGATAACGATACCTGTGCAACCAGCTAACTGAATTGAACGCTAAAATGCCCGTTAGCTCGCCTAAATTGATAAATTGGCCAGAAATCAACAACAGTCGGTGCGTCAAAAATAAAAAGAGTTCTAATATACTCCTTATAACGGAGTTTAATTAGCATACCACATTTCGAAAACAACGAAGCTAATTTTCAGTGGCTGCCAAATGTCTATGCCGCCGTCTCATATTAGCTTGCTAGCGATAACAGAGGCAATGCTGGCTAGGCAACACGGCTAGCTATCCTATCAAACCCAATTAAAACTCATCCATCCGGTTTTATTCAAGGTGCCAACTAGATTATAGGTAGGTAGAGATACACTAAAAGACTCCCGAGGTAGTAAATATGTACAGAATCTTACGTTTCCTGAATTGATTTTGGCACCAGGTAACTATTCACGTAGCTATCAATATAGTTACCATTAGCCTAATTAAGTTGACATTTGGCTAAACACGAATGGCTAACTTAGCTAGCTAGCAAGTTATCATGACGGAAGAATCCAGGCTTCGAGCTTATTTTGCTAGCTAACGTTAGCATAGATGACTAAATGCGTGGCTAACAAAGTGACTATAAAACACACATTCCCGCACTGAAATACATAATTGCATCTCTCCACTAAAGAAACAAACTGTGAAAAGTTAGAGTAGTGAAATTGTGTCACCTGGGTGGGTTGAATCACTTTACTTCCTCATTCACAAGGCAAGGCCGCGAGGGCCCAGTGCCGTGTGACAGGCGCCGTCAGCGAGGATGCAGAAGTTGAAGAGTCCGCTTAGAACTTTACTCTAGTCCAAGGCCCGAGTGCATAATTCGACACTTTCAGCACGCCACAGGCCAGACAGCAAAGTATTTTCCTCCGAGATGTAGATGAGGTTGATTATGGAAAGAGAGTCTCCAGGACAGAATAAAAAGTATAAAATATGGCGATTGCAAAAACTTAATCCACTCCAGTAGTCTGCTTTGTTTACATGCAAACGGCCCTTCCAACACTGCTCGACTACGTACCCACCCCCCGGAACGAGGCAAACATTGTTGGAAGAGTCCACAACTGCTGCACTTTTTTTTTTTTTTTGAAAATTGGAGCGTTCGCCTCTGTCAGGTCAAGAGAGGCACGAAAATTACAACCTCAATGTTCAAAAGAATAATAAAAAAAACATTAATTTATTGATTTTCATATTTTAGCTAGGTTACACTCGGGCATGTTTTCACTCTTCTCTATCATGCGATTTTGTCTTATATGATACAACAGCCAGTCTTTGTATGAACAGCACACTGGATAGTATATTTTTGTTATATATACTCGGCAGATGAGTTCATGAATGGAATTTCGTCTATAAAAGGATGTCATTTGATTCTGAATTATTTTACTATTTTCTAACGATTCCCAAAGTCTGTCGATGTCATCTGTTGATGGGCCCTTTACATGATTTCTGAACCATGTTCTTTAATTACTAATTTTCCTAGTTGGCTATTTCATCTTCTGACGTATCCAGTCTAACCACAACACCATGCCCTGACCTGTCAAAAGAAATAGTCGTACTGGTTAAGAGGTTTGCCTTGAACCAGTGGTTCTCAAACTTTTCACTGTGAGTACCACCTTAGAGAATAACTGACTCTCAAAGTACCACCATGACCAGCATTAAAATACAGTGGTGTAGGCCAATTTAATATATTTTACATTGTACATACAGTTTTTTTTTAAAAAAGAAAGATCAAAACTAGTTTAAAAGTAACGATTTTTCATGACAAATATTTTTATACCATTTGAAGTGATTATTTTGTCTTCATGAAATAAAACATCTTGGAGGCTCCCTGAGTAGCCTACCACAACAGAGAGTCTGCGTACCACCAGTGGTACCTACCCGTACCACAGTTTGAGAACCACTACCTTAAACTACTGCATCTTTGCAAGTGCAATAGTGCAACCTGTAGACCTCCATAGCGAAAAGCTCAAAGAAGGAGAGTGAAACGGCAAGTATTGGCAATCAGAGAGTACCCTGTTTATTAAGTTATACAGTTTCATCACCTCTACAGCAAGTGCAATGCATACTGTTAAAAAGCACACAGTTACGTTATTATGAACACTTTTACAGTCCAGTTGCACATCATACAATCATTCATGAGGTTTAAAAGGATACAGTTAATTTAACCACACACATTTTCCACACATCCATCTAAGCAGTTAAAAGCTTCAGCAGAATGAAATAAGGCATACAGGTAAGGCAGAAAGGTGTATAATATTACAGGAAAAAATAAATAAAATTGGTTACACCAAGAGGTCTTGACATACTTCACTTCCAGACTGTTTAGTCCCCACACAACAGCGTAACCTCACTTGGCAGCACATTCAAGAAAGGCTACCGCACAGCCAACAACATGCCTGAATCCCTTTGCAGCAAGCTAGCTCCAACATAACCATCTCTTATCCAACATATACATTGGCAACTCCACATCTCCCCACTTTGATGTAACTTAAGGGCATTGACAAATATAACTATAGAACAAATAAAATTGAGAACTAAATATCTCTAGTTCAAACATCATCAAAGGATCATTTATGATCACACATATGCTTATTTGATGTCACTGAATATAAAAACAAATGCACAAACAGTAGTGGTTGTTTACAAATGTGAAACATAAGGAGATTCTGACCACTAGGTGGTGCATTCTCCTAAGACTGTAACAGGCATGTAGAATGTCGTAGTGTTAAATAGCCAATGGTAACAAAGCATTTCAATACAAAACCTATTTATATCTGTTAAAAAAAAAATGCTGTTTTCATTTCACCAGAGAGTGCTTGTCACAACTGTAGATTGAAAAGACATTTTAAAATTGTTTGCCTCAGTGGCTATTTGGTCTAAAACACATCTTGAAATACAGAAACATTGACCAGCAGAGTGAGACTGTGGGCCGGCAAATGCTTTAACTTCTACAGTTCATGGCCATAGCAGAAGACATCAGACTACATGATGCATCTCTGACATGACTATGACCTCAATGACACAACACATTGTATCATGTCCATCAAACTACAGTATTATGGACCCGGTGTCACCTAAGTCCTGTCTAACAGCAGCTAGGTGCAGAAAAGCCACAGTACCCAAATGTTTCTGAATGTAACCGTATAGACTGGCCAGATGTGTCTGAGCAAGCTTGAATTGATATAAAACCCAATGCTCAGTGGCTCAGAAACTCTCTAAGCCAAGTTGAGTGGGTTTTTCGTACGCCTGGTCAAAGTACACTCCGTCGTATAGATATATATATATACACAAAAAGGACAGTATTAAGGTTTACACTCTGTCCACAAACTTCAGATTGATGGGGCCACCCGGGCAGAGGAGGCCGTGGGTCTTGGCCTTGATGTCGTCAGTGTCGGGTGAAACCTCGATGCTGAAGTTCTGGACGATCTGGAAGAGACAGAAGTGAGGAGACAGAAATATTATCTCCGGTGCATTCACACTGTGTGCTCCAGTCCTGCCTCAATCACAGGCTCTCACAGATAGGAACGGTGTGGTAAGACTGTGTTTTTGTTAGAAATACGCAATTTGTGTGTGTGTGTGTGTGTGTGTGTGTGTGTGTGTGTGTGTGTGTGTTGGTAAGAGCAGCTCAACGCCTGCTTGATGCATGTTTTAATGCTAGCTTTGTTTACATCTCAGGGTCTCGACAGAGAACGTCAGAGCATCAACTGAATGCTCATAATTAATCATGTATAGATAAGTGACAGTACACACACACACACGCACACACACACGCACAGACACACACACACACACACACACACACACACACACACCTGAGTGAGAGCAAGGTGCATCTCCAGTTCGGCTATCCTCCTGCCGACGCAGCTGCGGATTCCGTAACCGAAGGGGATGGAGCCGAAGTTATCAACTCGATCCGTCTGATCTTTCCGGATCCAGCGCTCCGGGCGGAACTCATCGGCCCCGGGGAAGTTCTCTTCGCTCATCGAGGTGGAGAAGTGGCACAGGGCGAGCTGAGTCTGGGGAACAACAGACAAAAACACCAGAGCTGAGTCTGGGGAACAACAGACAAAAACACCAGAGTTGAGTCTGGGGAACAACAGACAAAAACACCAGAGCTGAGTCTGAGGAACAACAGACAAAAACACCAGAGTTGAGTCTGAGGAACGACAGACAAAAACACCCAGAGTTGAGCTTCTACTACTTGGCCTTCTCACAAAAGCTACTTTGGCAGGCCTGTGCCAATGGAAATGAACTGATCTGACGTGAAGAGGGGTTGGGGGGGCCGGGGTGGGGGTCCATAAGAGAAAGAGAGGTCGGATGAGGAGAGGAGAGGAGAGGAGAGAGAAGGAGAGGAGAGGAGAGAGAAGGAGGGGGGTGTGGGGGGGTTAACAGGAGACAAGGAAGGGTTTCTCTCTCTGTCCTTTCCCCATTCTGTTGGCCAGGATTGGATTACAGTGAGAGGCCAGATAAAAACAGAATTCCTTCAAGGCTTGACGTCATACTTTATACATACAGAAACCCTCAGCAGCGTGTGTGCGTGTGTGTGTGTGTATGTGTGTGTGTGTCTGATCTCCTAAGAGACCCTGAGATCATATTTTATATAGCACACTGTAACTCTCAGCAGATGTCATCACAAAAGAGATTTAACAGCAGTTTGTGTGTGCGTGTGTGTGTGTGTGTGTGTGTGTGTGTGTGTGTGTGTGTGCTAAAATGTAGTATTGCATGCATGTTTCTTTGTTTCTGCTGATATCCCCACATTACATTGGGGATTTGCTGTTTTGCTTGTTTGCATGTGTGTGTGTGTTTGTATAGTGTAATGTGTGTGTATGGGAAAGTTGGTTGGGGGGGGGGGGGTACCACATGTAGCAGATTAAGGAAGGGGGTGGGGTATTCTGGAAACATTTTCATAGCCCTCCAAGATGTGCGCGGGCGCGCGCGCACACACACACACACACACACACACACACACGCACACACACTTACCCCTTTGGGTAAGAAGTATCCGCCCACGACCAGATCGTCCTGGGTGATGCGACCGTTTCCAGGAAGAACAGGGAAAAGTCTGATGGACAAAGCCCAAGATAAAGAGAGAGAAAGAGAGAAGTACAGAGAGAGAGAGAGAGCGTGATAGAGAGAGAGAGAGAGAGGGGGGGGGGGTAAAGAGAGGGAAATTGAGAATGTGCTTGGAGGTGCAGATAGACAAACTCATGCAAACCAGCAATGATTCATCGGCTATCTCACACCCTGGCTGAATGAGGACCCACTCAAGTACAGAGGCGTTGACCTTTACTGGACTGGGCACTGGGCACTGGGCACTGGGCGTGTCCTCAGGCCCCAGATCTCCAGGAGGCAACAGGGGCCGGTTGCACCAACATGTTTACGCCCGGTCTTAAAGTGTAAATTTCAGGGTCAATTTTTCAATGTAAAGCTCTACTTTACATACTAAACCAACAACTGAGCTCCAAAAACAAAAACTGTTGTTTGTTTTGTTTTGTTTCTTACTTAATTGTTTTGCTCTTTTGTTTGCTTAAACGTTTTTTTTTTCTTTCACTAAAAAAGAAGTCAGCTATTGAAATATCAGTTCAGTTGTGACTGAGTGTGTTTATGTCATGTGTCATTTATGTGATTTCTTGAATTTCATGTGATATGATTGTGATTGTGATATGATCAATATGATTTTTCTTGTGATTTCTTGAATTTTTGATCAATAAAGTATCTATGTATCTATCATCTATGTCGTGCTGCGTGTAGTTGTCCTGCGGTCAAAGCTGTGGGCGGGATGAGGTGGTCGGGTACCTGAGCGTCTCCTTGACCAGGCCTCGGACGAGGGGCAGGTTGGGGACGTCGTTAGCCGTGGGTATCCTGTCCCCCAGAGTCTGCCTCACCTCCGCGAAGATCTGCTGCTGCACCTGAGGGTGCCGCGCCAACAAGTACGTTGCCCACGACAACGTGAAGGAGGTCTGGAGGCGGGAACGGAGGAGAGGAGGAGAGGGGGAGGAGAGGAGGAGAGGGGGAGAGGAAGAGAGGAGAGGGGGAGAGTGGGAGAGGAGGAGAGGAGGAGAGAGGGAGAGGGGGAGAGGGGGAGAGGAGAGGAGGAGAGGAGGAGAGGAGGAGAGGAGGAGGGGAGGAGAGGAGGAGAGGAGAGGAGGAGGAGAGAGGGAGAGGAGGAGAGGGGGAGAGGAGGAGAGGAGGAGAGGAGGAGAGGGTGAACGAGGGGACATGTTTACTTCAGAGTTCATACAAGGTATTTTCATTTGCACTTGAGTGGGAGAGAATGAGACACTCCCAAACACTCAAATGGCAATAGCTATAAGGAGAGGGATTTACATAAACAGGAACCTTATTTCCCAGGGGGCGGGGGGCGGGGGGGCAGGGGGGTACTTTTATCCAGGGGGCTCCAGGGGACTTTACTCCCAGAGAAAGAGCTGGTTGCGTAACACATGCCCAAATGCAGTGTAGCCCATAGTAACACATCTTTGCTTTGAAAAGCAACCAAATCCTGTCTGTACTCAGACGCCCCCCCCAGGAACACACACACACACACACACACACACACCACCATCCCTCACCCAACTCCTCTTTCACATGTTCTCTCTATCCCCCCTTCCTTCCCCTCTCAGCTGGGTGTTTCCCTGTGCTCTGGCCCCCTCTAAGTCTCCTCCCCCTCCGTACACACACACACACACACACACACACACACACACACACACACACACACACACACACACACACACACACACACACACACACACACACACACACACACACACACACACACACACACACAGAGGAGCTGCCCGATGCTGTGCCTCAGAGAGTGGGTTCTAATGAAAGCAACAGCTGCCCAGCTTAGCCCGCAGGTCAATCCCTCTCTGCTTATACACACAGCAGTGAGATGGACCCCTCCAAATTGCACTAATTACTGAGGGGCAGAGAGAGAGGGAGAGAGAGAGAGAGAGAGAGAGAGAGGGAGAGAGGGAGAGAGGGAGAGAGAGAAAGAGAGAGAATATAGAATGTAAAAAAAAAAGTTCAAGAGGGGTAGAAGAAGGGCAAGTTCAAAGATGGAAAGACAAGAAAGGGAGGGCAGAGAGAGAGAGAATAATAACAGAGAGAGAGTGAAAGAATAACAGAGAGAGAGAGAATAACAAACAAGAGAGAGAGGAACAAAAGAATAGCTGTTGAGGTTTCCTATCTTGTGCCAAGAGGCTGAATCTGGGTATGAAATGACTGACTCGTGTTCTCCACCCAAAGCAGGAAGGAATAGAGAGCAGAAAGCAGACACCACGAGAAGACAGAGGGCAGGTCCAGACGCTGGGGCTGATGGGATAGGTGTCGGGACAGACGGGGTCAGCGGTGGGTGAGAGAAACACCCCCCACACACACCCCCCCACACACAAACACAGGAGCGAACAAAAGCCCCCCGCCGTCAAATGACCGCCAGAGAAGAGTTCACCAGGCGTACAGTCTCTCATCAGCCTGTTCAGTTATACCACTGGGAATGGGCCAGCTAGCTGCCAAGCCTCGTTATCATCTTACACCTCTCTCCTTCACACACACACACACACACACACACACACACACACACTATTTTCACTTTGCACATTACACCTCTCTGCTTCATGCAGACACACACAATTTTTTTTACTTTTTTCAACACATGAATCGTTTCTTGTTACTTTCCTTCCACCTTTGTCTTGGTCTCTCACTCACACAAACACACACACACACACACACACACACTCACCGTGTCAACTCCAGCCAACAGCATCTCGGTCATGTTGGCGATGATCTCCTCCTTGTTCATCTCCATGGTGACGAGCATGTGTGTGAGAAGGCCTCCCTTGATTGGCTCCCCGCGGGCCACGGTGTTCCTGATCTGCGCCAGTTTCTTGTCCACGTGCATCTGACCTGAACACACAACCACAGGACACAGGACATGACCTCACAGCACACAGGACATGAACTCACAGCACATTACTGCACAGTTAATATGGACCCTGATGAAGATGTAACCGCATCAAAACATTCAAAGACTCATTCGCTGCACCGTTCTATAATAATAATAATAATAAAAACAATACATAACCTAAACATCTGTGTGCTCTGGTGAGCTTGTCCACTGTACAGGATATGAGCACTCAGAGAGGCCAGCACTGTCCCTCCCTCAGGCAGTCCTGAGTCCGAGGACAACACGCTCCGGTAACTCCGAGAGGCCAAGAGAGCTGCAGCTAATCTAATCTCGAGAGAGCTGCAGCTAAACTAATCTCACTACAGCACTTTCAACAAGTTCCACAGCAGTGCTTTCCACACAGACTACACGACTACGATTAATAATCCATTAGACAAGAACTACACTCATTTCCTGTGTGTTATCCGCATTGTGTAAGCCACAGGACAGTGTTTAATGCAAGTTAATAGAAACAAAACCATATTAATACCATATTAACTGCCCCCCTGTGTCAACCTCATAGCTGAAGAAATGTAGTGAAATCAATGTTTAACCTGCGGCTAATATTTGGGAAATTACAGTAAAGGAAATAAAAGATTATGAACAATTTGGGGAGGTATGAGACTCTTCCCAACACTCACTGAATTTGAAGAGTCCGTCCCAGGAGCTGCAGAATTCCTCCCAGGGCTTGGGAATGAGGGGGCGGAGCCACTTGGGAATGGCGCCGGCGTACATGGTGGTCTTGAAGGAGCTGAACATGAGGTTGAGCGCGGCGATGTACTCCTGGCTGGTCTTGGGCACGCTGTCCTCCAGGCAGCCCAGACGGGTCTCGTACAGGATGGACGCGATGCCTGCGGACACACACACACACACACACACCACGCCGTTAGAGCAACAGCGCCAGAGGAGTGCGGACGCTGGACGGGTCACCAGAACAGGGCCGGAACAGCGCCAGATCTGGACCAGAGCCTTAACATAGTCATCAACAGTCATCCTTTTGGTTCTTTGTTTAAAAGCACAGAAACAGTGGGAACAGGACCTTTATTGTAAGGTGACCGGCAAATGGCGTACATAATTAATCTCTCTCCCACAAAGGACATCTTAATTGAATCTGACCATACCACTACCCCACCCCCCCAACCCCCCCCCCTCTTCCTAACCCCAGATCAGCTTCTTTGTTGCCTTAGTAACACTGTATGTTGTTGCTGCGTGTGAACAACTTTGCTTGCTGTAACATCTAGAACAGGGGTATTCAATTAAAATTCAAAGAGGTCCAGTTACTAAAATGTCCTCCCGGCAAAGGTCCGAATCTTAAATTGTCACTGAAAATAGTGTAGGCTACCCTGAAGTTAATAAAATCAATAATGCATGTACATTTCTAGGCCTATTTAATTTATTGTTACATTTCAAGTGTTTTCAAAGTAATATGCTTGTAACATACCAAAAAGTCTTAACTTGAATGGTACTTGAATGCAAAACAATACTGTAGTTGTCTTTACTAGGCCTACATTTCAAGAAAGACAGACAACAGACACTGAATTTATTCTGAATAGAATAAATATAAAGTGCAAAATAACTTTGAGCAGCCTGAACTTAGGGCCTATTTCAAGCAGCCTAGGCCTAATGTAAAACATTCCGAATCTTTTGAATAAAATAAAAGTGGATCTTTAAGAAAAGAAAAAAAAGACCTTTGCATACTGCGTTCTAGTATCCTCTGCTAATAGTTCAGATGTTCTTGAATCTTGTTGTTGAAGCTGACAATGGGATCTGTAAAGTTTCTGCAGCCGCATTAAGCACTCATTCACAGCTGCTGTCCCATCGCTAAATGGTCTTTTGTGTTGCATCAAAATCCACGCAATCTTTAACGAACACTAATTTGCCTGTACATGCATGCGTGATCACACGAGTAGACCTGTCATAGTGTGCTTTCAATTTGATAATTATTATCCTACCTCCGCCGAGGAAAGTAATGTTTTCATCGGGGTTTGCGTTTGTTCTGTTTGTTAGCTCTCGGAGTGCTTTTCAAGTTTTACTTGCCCTCACTGCGGACTTCTGCGTGTACCTTTCCTCTAACGACCCGTGTTTGATCTCAGTGACGCACGCTAACGTCGCCACAGTTTCACAGCGCATATTCACAGCAGCACGAACGTATTGGTCCGTCCGTCCATTCATCTTTAAAAGTTCGGTTTTCACCATCATTTTTGAGCAAGCCATTTTCTCTCATCTCCTCTCTCTCCCGCTAGGCCTATTCTCTGTTGCTGAAAGGTAAACAATCGAGTTGATTGGCTTAGCTACGGACGATGCTCTTTGATAATATTAGGCCGACAATTTCAACGGGTCCGGACAGCACCGTCACTGGGTCCGGACCCGGACCGCGGTCCGCCATTTGGTGATGCCTGATCTAGAATTAATGAACTTTTTTTTCAACTTCTACCTGCTCTTAACTACATCGGATCTACTCCATTCAGAATTGAGGTTTTGCTTTCAATTGTATTCTTCAACTCCAATTACTGAATGACAGAATAAGTGCATTAGTGCAAAGCAGCTACTTTGCAAAGCGGTCTAACTAACAAAATCTCCTCTCTCTCTCTCTCTCTACGGGAGGCTTTTGTGAACCCAAATGCCCCGGGATGGATCTTTTCCAATCTCCTTAGTCTCACATTACTCACTCAGAGAATGCATGATATCAGAGCAGGCTCCAAGAAGTCTCGCTGATTAGAAACTGATGAGACACAACACGTGAAGGAGAGGAATCGTTGTGCTCGATATCCTTTGTATTGGATTCTGTCGGCATATCCCTTATCTGCCAGACTTCAGGCTACAAATCTATACGATACTGTGTGGGTGTGCAGCGTGCGTGTGTGTGTGTGTGTGTGTGTGTGTGTGTGTACTGCACACACATGCTGCCCTGATCTCTGCTTACCCTCCATGGCGTATGCCATTGATGCTGTGGAGGGTGTGTGTGTGTGTGTGTGTGTGTGTGTGTGTGTGTGTGTGTGTGTGTGTGTGTGTGTATGTATGTATGTACGTGTATGTACGTCTGTGTGTGTGTGTGTGTGCATGTGTGTATGAGTATGTATGTATGTACATGTATGTACGTCTGTGTGTGTGTGTGTGTGTGTGTGTGTGTGTGTGTGTGCATGTGTGCATGTGTGCATGTGTGCATGTATGTATGAGTATGTGTGTGTGTGTGTGTGCCGCTCACCCTCCATGGCGTATTTGAAGTACATGTCGTTGATGTTGAGCACGGTGTGTTTGTCCG
Organism: Sardina pilchardus; assembly: GCF_963854185.1. Lineage (NCBI taxonomy): Eukaryota > Metazoa > Chordata > Actinopteri > Clupeiformes > Clupeidae > Sardina > Sardina pilchardus. The sequence goes on from NC_085016.1 coordinate 4,225,748, forward strand.
GCTGCTCGGTCCGGAGCTGCCTGATGCGCTTGACCAGGTCCACCACCACGCCGCTGATGTCATCCGAGAAGGCCGCCACGTCACGCGGACGCATGATCAGCTGGCGCAGCACGCTCCGCATCTTCAGCCAATCATCACCCTCCCTGTCAACGCCAAGAGGGAAGGATGAGAGCTGAGAAGGGTGTGTGTGTGTGTGTGTGTGTGTGGGTGTGTGCACTAAAACACACACACATTAAAATGTTAAGGCGCAACTATGCTCAGGGTGAGAGCTGAGGTGTGTGTGTGTGTGTGTGTGTGTGTGTGTGTGTGTGTGTGTGTGTGCACTAAAACACACACACATTAAAATGTTAAGGCGCAACTATGCTCAGGGTGAGAGCTGAGGTGTGTGTGTGTGCACTTAAACACACACACATTAAAATGCTAAGGCGCAACTATGCTCAGGGTGAGAGCTGAGGTTTGTGTGTGTGTGTAAGTGTGTCACACATATTAAAATGTTAAGGCTCAACTATGCTCAGAGAGCTGAGGTGTGTGTGTGTGTGTGTGTGTGTGACTCACGCTGAGATGAGGCCGGTGGAGCGGCCCCGGATGTCGCGGTACTCCTGCTCAGGGTGAGAGCTGAGGTGTGTGTGTGTGTGTGTGTGTGTGTGTGTGTGTGTGTGTGTGTGTGTGTGTGTGTGTGTGTGTGTGTGTGTGTGTGTGTGTGTGTGTGTGAGACTCACGCTGAGATGAGGCCGGTGGAGCGGCCCCTGATGTCGCGGTACTCCTGCTCAGTGTGAGAGCTGAGGTGTGTGTGTGTGTGTGTGTGTGTGTGTGTGTGTGTGTGTGTGTGTGTGTGTGTGTGAGACTCACGCTGAGATGAGGCCGGTGGAGCGGCCCCTGATGTCGCGGTACTCCTTCCAGGACTCCATGTTGGCCCTCTGCGGGGCGGCCGCTTCCGCCCGCAACACCTGCGCCACCAGGTCACGGCCCGCGATCGACACCACCAGCTGCGGCCCGAAGCGAGACTTGAAAATCTTCCCGTACTTCTGCGAGTGATCCATCTGTGTCGGAGAGGAGAAAAAGAGAAAGAAAGAAAGAAAGAAAGAGAGAAAGGGAAAAAAAACGCCAGCCTCAGTTAAAGAGTTGGCCTCAAAGCCTCAAAAAAACGAGCGACCACACACACAGCTTCGACCTCTCCAACATATCTGGCCGGACACTGCTTCTTGTTCTTATCCGTGATCAAAAGCCTTCTGGTGAATCTTTGCTTTTAAAAGTCGCTTTAACAGGATTATAAACCTTATGACAGGATCATTGAGAGGATTACAGGGTCTATGTTGTGTTAGACCCGCTGTAGGACTTCAACTTCTTACGATAGATTAACCCCCCTGAAAGGCCCAAACACCAGGCAAACTTGATAGCCTTTACACCCCCAGGACAAAGGGTTAAGTGAGCTTTTAAAGCAAATAGCTTTTACATTATTAGGTGTCATTGAGCAGAGGCGTGTGTGTGTGTGTGTGTGTGTGTGTGTGTGTGTGTGTGTGTGTGTGTGTGTGTGTGTGTGTGTGTTGGAGGGGATTAGCCATCACAGAGCACAACCAGCAAAATCCAACCCTCTGCTATGACTCTGGGACTCTGACAGACGGGAGGACTGTGCTTCCACAGTGTACGGAGAGAGACACTTCCTGGTGTGAATGTGTCATTTGCAAATGCTTCCAACAGACTGTGTGGGAGGAGAGTCAAGTCATGGCAAAAAAAAAAAAAAAATTGCCGACACAATCTGATTCAAACATCTGTGTCATTCAGACCAAATCATCCGTTTAGGGTATTTCTTATCGTATTATTCTCAATTCACGGCAACGCATAGGCTATTAACTATTATATTGTGCTGTTTATGACATTCCTGACACACACACTTCAGAGTGTTGTGAAAGGAAAACAAATGTCGGTGACTTTTTCTTCGACCAGCTGTGAGCAGGCAGGGGTGGGACTGTTTTCCTTTATGCAACTGCACACCCATCACGTGTAGTACGCAAAGACTCCAGTCGATAAAGCGTTGCCAAAGCGTGTATGCTATGGCTGGTCAGCTAACGTCCGGCCTCGATCACAAGTTTGAAGTTTTGGGGAGAGGCGTTCTAATATTTTGCAGGCCTACAAGCGATATTAAAATGCTACTGACATTTTGAAACGCACATGTACTGTGCAACAGTTTGCTCACCACAATGAATTAGCGGTGAGCCTAATTAAGAAAAGTAAACACTGAAAAGGTCAAACTCACCTGGATTTCGTGGATCCTGGAGAAGCCGTCCCGATAAAAGAACTCAATCAGATTACTGATGGCGCTGGGTCCCGGCATCTCCTTCAGGGGCTTCACTCGAACTGCCTTCTCCGTTTCTCCCACCTCCATCGCAGGAGGCACCAAATTATCCGCGTCGTGTTCCGCGGCGACACGTAGTGAGCCACTGGTGGCTGTCTTGTGGAGCGAGTTGGTCCTCAGCAGAAAAGGCGAGGACACATCGGCCAGAAGGGCTTTGCATCCGATGCGGAGGATGTTGCTGTGGAGAGACATGCTGAATGCTATTCTCTTGTTGCTTCAACGCGAGAAAAAGAAAATGAACGGGGAAAACAACTCAAGTTGTAGTAGTAGTGGCCTGTAGATGGCAAAGAAGTTGCTCAAGTTTATCAAATTCAAACGAATTTGCTCGGTTGCGTTTGCTCAGTTGGACTCTTTCACTGCTCGATGCCTGAAGGAGTGCTGACTGTTTGAGAGAGGGCTGAGAAGCGTCTTTTAAATGATTTTGGAGGCTCAGAACCGGGGGTGGAGACTGGACGGAATCACGGGGGCCCGGCGCACTTCGAACAGACGGGGCGGGGCTACCTCTAAGGTGAGATTTTGTTAGGTTATCAAAGAACCCCCCTCTCTACTTCCATCATTGTTTTGCTATAAACCGCTTATCCAACTTTAATCGCAAATGAGGTTGTCCCTCAATGCCAAAACCATAGAGACTAAGAAAGCTATCCCCATACGACCTGTTAGTTTTTTAACCTTTCATGTTCGTTATATTAGACTGGGGGAACAGCACATTGCCACAGCAGGCTATTTTACATTGCCTTTCAGTTAACCTTCTGCAGGCTACACATAGGCTATAATAGGCTACTTTAAAGTGTTCAAATCATGAATATTTTAGACCCTGCATTCATAAGTTGGGCTCCATGGGCTCAGGTCAGCTCAGAATAAACGGAATAAACGTCTCTGTGCTTCAAGTGCAGCTATTTCTGTTCTCTGTACATGTGTCTGATTTTGCAATCTGGCACTCAGTTTACGACACTTACAGTTGCACCATTTCCTTTTTAAATAATATATTTCTCTCTCTTTTAAGCATTTTGTACTTGTAGCCATTTTATCCATATTGTGTGTGTGTGTGTGTGTGTGTGTGTGTGTGTGTTTGTGTGTGTTCAAGTTTTTATGATTTCGTTTCACTCTGTTTGTGTTTTCCCTTTGAGTGTTCCTTTTGCTTTTATTAATGTAAAAGCACATTGAATCTCCAATGTGAATAGATTGTATATTATATGAAATAAAAACATGTTTTGGTCTCTAGCCAGAAAGCTAAGCCATATCATGGGCTAGCATGAAAATAAAGATTGTATTTTCAATATTTTGGAGATGTATGTTCATTTTCCTCCATGCCACCCCCTGTGCCTCAAGCCGGATTAATGATCTTGAGCTCTGCAGACCTGTGTGTGTGTGTGTGTGAGAGAGAGTGTGTGTGTGTGTGTGCCTGTGCCTGTATGGGTGCTTGCATATCACTGACCTCTGGCCAATTTACCTCAACACAACTCTTGTTACTTATATAAGCTTTCTCAAGAAGCAGGCTTTGGCGTGTGTGTGTGTGTGTGTGTTGTAAGGAAAAAACAATCCAGGTATAGAAAGACTTGGTTTAATTATTCAAGCGTACCACAGGGCATTAGCGAGCCTCTTGAGGAATACTTCCATATTTTCACTTCTACAGCGGTGTGAGAAAATATCGATCAAATTGAATATCACAATAATTTCTTCAGCAATATTGTATCAATTTTCAAAAACATAATATCTATATATATTTATTGATTACTAGTTCACATGAAAACACAATGTTGTTATTGACATGGAACTGACAGAACTGTGCAGTATACTGAATTGTTATTGACATACAGTCGGCAGAACTGACATAGGCAGAACTTTGCAGTATTAATTATTTGTCCAAAGCAAACTTTTTTTACTTTACTTTTTTTTACATTTTATGCGTATATGGTGTCTTTATAACAATGATGATGCCTTTATAATGTACAAATGATGGTGTCTTTATAATATATAATAAGTCTAACTTTAGAAAAAAAAATATATATACATTTTTCTAAATTTAGACTTAGATCGCCTTTCTCACAGTATAAATATATTGCAACATATTGATTGTAATCAAAGTATCGTGATCTGAATCGTATCACCAGATTCTTGCCAATACACAGCCCTACACTGCAGGGGGTTCCTCCAATATATATATATATATATATATATATATATATATATATATATATACATACATTTATATCAGAGATAAAGAATTGAGGAAAAAACATGCAAATATGAATTATAAAAACATGAAACCTATGCCAAACATTGTATTCAGCACAGGAAAGTTACACTTCAATAAGCAATAACAACATTTTATAATAAAAAGAAAAACAAACTATAAACAAACTCTATAGGCTACTAGTGCACTAAACTCAACTGTGTCTTAGTAGGGCCCTCTTTTGTTTTGATGTATCTGAATATAGTATGAACATATTTCATATTTCTTTATTAAATTAAGTTGCCTTCACACACAAGTGTAGACATTTTAGTTTAACATGTGCTTTGGATGCTGCTGATTGCATTGATGTGGCTGGTGAAAGTGAGATTGAGTCAGTCTTTAACAGTCCCAACATTTTGGACTTTGAAGTTTAGTAAAGACTGACAAGAGATCAACATTCCTGTGTCAAAAAAACTAGACACAGAATGAACACCTCCACACATCATCCAACCATCCTGCATTTAACATTGCCGTCTTCCTGTTCTGAGAGGAGGGATCTTAATCTTGCCTCAATCTGATTCCGTTATGATGAACGATAAAGTCTTTACCAAGTAATGTTGTATTGTTTTTGTTTGTATGTCGCTTTGGACAAAGGCGTCTGCTAAGCAACATAACCATAACCATAACCATAACCCACACAATGACGACTAAGGAGCCCTTTCATCAATGTATGTGCCAAACAAGGATTGTTTGTTCCTGAAAATCCTTAATCTGGGGCAGCCGTGGTGTACTGGTTAGGGCTTTGGACTTGTAACCGAAGGGTTGCCGATTCGATCCCAGACCAGTCCACCATGGCTGAAGAGCCCTTGAGCAAGGCACCTAACCCCTCACTGCTCCCCGAGCGTCGCTGGTTGGGCAGGCAGCTCACTGCTCTGGGTTAGTGTGTGATTCACCTCACTATGTGTGTGCTGTGTGTGTTCACTATTTCAGTTAAATTGGGTTAAATGCAGAGAAACAAATTTCCCTCACGTAATCAAAAAAGTATATATTCTATTCTATTTTAATCTACCTTCAATTCAACTACAACTTTAAACGGTTAGACTGAAGGCCTAGGACTACACAGGAAATGCAAAAACTGAAACCTGTCAGCAATGCAGAATACTGAGAAAAGCAAGAAGATGTAGATGCGACATTTAAGCTACCTCGGCACGTTTGGGCAGCAGTGGCTCAGGAGGTAGAGGAGTCGTCTAGTAACTGGAAGGTTGTTGGTTCGAGCCCAACTCTTCCTGACCTTGTCGAAGTGTCCTTGAGCAAGCCTTGCATGGCAGCCTCCGCTGTGTATGAATGGGTGAATGTGAGGCATGATATGTAAAGCGCTTTGGGTGCTCGCAGAAGCCGATAAAAGCGCTACATAAATGCAGTCCATTTACCATTTACAGGTCAGAAAGGGTTAAAAAATGAGAAGCATCCTACACCTCAGAAAGTCATTCACTCCTTGAACTCTGAGCAATTCTGTCCTTTGGGATCTAACCTCAGATTGGGGCGCGTTAGATCTAACTTTCTCTTAACTCAAGTTAACTCAAGTGCAACCACAAAGACTGTGACAAAAATACCTTTATTTATTAATATTTTTATTACTCTATGTCAATGCTGTAAATTACTGCTGTGAATGACCGAATTACTGGAATGAAATGTAATGCCAAAGAAAACACAACAGAATACGTTCAGCATTCTCCCAACATAAACACACACATAGATCATTTAATAACAACAACAAAAAATTGTTTGCAAAAAATGGAGACCTTGTGACTCAGCAAACAATATGCAGCAAAAAGTCTCTTCACAATGATGAACATCCACCTGGAGAGTCCGAGGCGAGGGCAACCCTCCTGTCTGATCGGAGGCTCTACACACAGGTGCGTTCACCTGCCGCCTTCACCTGTCGCCTTCACAGTCAAACAAACTCGGGCTCTTCGCGTCAGGTAGCTCTCCTGGTACCCCGTCCAGTCCAGTCCTATCCTCTGCAGCACCAATGAAGCTGCGTGTGTGTGTGTGTGCGGGCCTGGAATAGGGAGGGGTATCTTCACCCCTGTGGGACACACATGGGGCAGTTTTCAGATGCCGTCTGTGTGTGTGTGTGTGTGTGTGTGTGTGTGTCTGGAATAGGGAGGAGTATCTTCACCCCTGTGGGACACGCATCACGCAGTTTTCGTATACTGTGTGTGTGTGTGTGTGTGTGTGTGTATGGAATAGGGAGGGGTATCTTCACCCCTGTGGGATAGGCATGGGGCAGTTTGCGGGTTCCGAGGGGCTACTTGTGTCTGAAGCGCTTGAAGAGGGGGTGCAGGTGTTTGCCCCCTGCGCCCGCTGCTCTACTGCCCCTGTGGTACTCCATATAGACGGCGTCATCTGCCCCAGACATGGAGCTCATCGCACCGGGCCGCCGAGAGAACTGGGGGAGAGAAGAGGAGGAGAGAGAGAGAGGGAGGGAGGGAGGGAGGGATAGAGAGAGAGAGAGAGAGAGGGAGGGGGAGAGAGAGAGAGAGAGAGAGAGAGAGAGAGAGAGAGAGAGAGAGAGAGAGAGAGAGAGAGAGAGAGAGAGAGGGAGGGAGGGAGGGATAGAGAGGGAGAGATAGAGAGAGAGGGGGAGAGAGAGGGAGAGAGAGAGAGAGAGAGAGAGAGGGAGGGAGGGAGGGATAGGGAGAGAGAGAGGAGAGAGAGAGAGAGAGAGAGAGAGAGAGAGAGAGAGAGAGAGAGAGAGAGAGAGAGAGAGAGAGAGAGAGAGAGAGAGAGAGAGAGGGAGGGAGAGATAGAGAGAGAGAGAGAGATGAAGAGATAGTAAGAGAGAGGGAGGGAGAGGAGGATAGAGAGAGAGATAGTAAAAGAGAGAGATGGTAAGAGAGGGAGAGAGAGAGAGAAGAAAAGCAACATGTCAGAGCTATGAGCCAGTGGAGGGAGCAAAAATGCTGAATGTGTACGTTCCCCACCATGGAATATGACTAACACAACGCAAAGCAACACTCTTGATTCACACACACACACGCACACAAAACACCAGACACACACACACACACACACACACACACACACACAGCAGCACTCTTGCGTGGAGTCCATAGGGGTAGAGCCCGCTTGAGGCCGGCTACAGAGGGGCATGCAACACTCACACACACACACACACAAAACACAAGACACACACACACACAAAGCAGCACTCTTGCGTGGAGTCCATAGGGGTAGTGCCCGCTTGAGGCCGGCTCGCTCCAGAGGGGTGTGCAACACTCTCACACACACACACACACACACACACACACACACACACACACACACACACACACACACAAAGCAGCACTCTTGCGTGGAGTCCATAGGGGTAGTGCCCGCTTGAGGCCGGCTCGCTCCAGAGGGGTGTGCAACACTCTCACACACACACACACACACACACACACACACACACACACACACACACACACACACACACACACACAAGCAGCACTCTTGCGTGGAGTCCATAAGGGTAGTGCCCGCTTGAGGCCGGCTCGCTACAGAGGGGTGTGCAACACTCACACACACACACACACACACACACACACACTCACACACACACACACACACACACACACACACACACACACACACACACACACACACACACACACACACACTACAGAGGGGTGTGCAACACTCTCACACACACACACACACACACACACACACACACACACACACACACACACACACACACACACACACGGGTGAGTGGATGTGTGTACCTGTGGCCTCCCGGTGCCCAACTCTCCGCTGACCACCTCGTCCTCGGCGTCCAGGTCGGAGGCGGCGATGACCTTCTGCAGGAGCAGCTGCTGCTCGTCCCGCGTGGAGAACATCAGCTCCTCCTCCTCCATGCCCGCCATCTTGGTGATCACCTGGGAGACCACACCAGACCAGACCAGACCACAGGAGGGTCACCGTCATCTCCCAACTATTTTTTTTTTTTTTTAAAAGATATTTTTTGGGCTTTTTATGTCTTTAATCAGATAGGACAGTGTAGGGTGACAGGAAACAAGTGGGAGAGAGAGTAGGGTGGGATCCGGAAAGGACCACGGGGCGGGAATCGAACCCGGGTCGCCGGCGTGCGGTGCAGGTGCCCCAGCCAGTCGCGCCACGACTGGGGCCATCTCCCAACTACTAGCCGCGGCTTCCACATCGATTTCGCAACGTTTCTTCAGCCATGAGGTTTATACACGCGAGCTGTTAGTCTGGTATAAATATGCATTTGTTTCTTTAAGTTGCTTACAGTAATTTCCTGCATAGAAGCCGCATTGTGTATAAGCCACAGGACAGTGTTTCATGGCAAGTTAAAACAAACAAAACCACATTAACACCATGTTAACTGCCCCCCTGTATTAATCTCATAGCGGAAGACATTTTTCAAAATCAATGTATAAGCCGCGGCTAATAGTCAGGAAATTACGGTATACACAATGAGGCTAATACACAGGGAAATTATATAGACGGTTTCAGGTCCTTAACAACCGTTGTCAAGAACAAACTCACACTTATTAATTTACTTACTTATTGTACTTTTCGAATTATTACTTATATACGTATCGGACAAAAGTGTCTGCCAAATGCCATACATAAATAAACCCAACCGAAACACCATAAACTTCACAGTGTGCAAAGGAACGCACACAATTTGAGACATGAAATCTACCCAATGACGAGTACAATATAAAACATAACATAAAATGATTTATTGTGGTAAAATAAGAAAATATTTTATAGATAAATAATATGGTTAATGTTATCAGTGTAAGCATGGGAGGGACATTAAAGCACACAATCTGTGACCTGAAATCAACCTCAACCCACCAATAATAAAAAAAATATTGGACAGAATATACAGTAGGTATTCATTAAGAGATTTGCTGAGCACAATATATTCATTAATTAAAGGCTCAGACAACAAATCAGACAAAGAGGGATCATGTGCATGAGAGAGAGAAAGGGGGAGTGTGTGTAGCATGAGAGAGAGAGAGAGAGAGAGAGGGGGAGTGTGTGTAGCATGAGAGAGAGAGAGAGAGAGAGAGAGAGGGGGAGTGTGTGTAGCATGAGAGAGAGCGAGAGAGAGAGACGTGCAGTGCAGTGCAGCGCAGCACGTGTGTCCTATAAAGAGGTAAGCGCTCCACTTTTTCCAGCCGTGCTGCTCACGTCGCCGCTGGTTCTTAAGACCAACGTGAGCCCAACTCCACCTGCCCTGGCAAGCCTCTCTCTTTATTTGCCACATGTGACGTCTCGGGACACACTGCACTGCCCTTCCTCAGCGTCTGAGTGTGTCCCGAAACGTCACATGTGGCGAATAAAAAGAAAAAATGTATTGGAGCTTAAAGCAACTTAAAATAATGTTTCCAAAATCATTTCAGCGGTTCATCAACTCGTAACAGGGTGAACGGCACTTCTGTTTTCACTTTGCGGCCCTCTATCGGCTATAACCGCTAGGGTTGGGTATCGAGAATCGATGGGAACCGAGACTAGCTTTCCAATTCTCCCGGAATCGTTCAAAAGTTTAAATTTCAATTCCTAGTATCGATTCCCAGTCCGCGAACTAGAAGAAGAAGCCGTCAAACACCAACGAAGAGAAGGTGTTTGCATAACCGAGCTGAGGCAACAAGACGACAGTTCATAGATTTGATATTTATATTGTAGTTGAAAACAAATTTAGAGTAAATCTAGCTCATTTAAAATATCCAAACTTTTTTTACCCTGCCTCTTACAAGAATCGGAATCGAGAATCGTTAGGAACCGGAATCGAAACAAGGAATCGAAATCGGAATCGGAATCGTTCAAATTCAAACGATACCCAACCCTAATAACCGCACTATGTAACTTTAGGAGGTGGGGTAGTGTATCTGTAGTTCAATGAAATGAGACATCAGAAACTACAAATTTGACTTGTTTCGACGTCGCAATACTATCATACTAGATAATCATACTATCATAAAATCATGCAGCATATTCTACCTTGCCTGTTATTTGCTGGATAAACAAATAGCGTGTGTGCGACAGAGGAAAAGTGCTTTAGTATTGCTTTAAGTGTGCAGATTTTTTTGTCATTTTTACTGTTACTCTTTGAGTCCAGCACCTACTTTTTCAAATTCAGATGTGCGCACCCTCTTCTACACTACTGGCAAGCCTTTCTGCCTGGCCCTTCTGGGTCCTGTCCCCTGCATATTACATGAACACTAACCATAGCAACCTTTAAGGTCATTCACACCAAGTACCATGCCTAGAGCAATACTTGTGTGCCATTATCGTTCTAGTTAATATATAGAATGTCCATGTCCACACATGAGCTATAACAATAACAACATGAGGAATGATATCGTCGGGTCGGGGTTATTTCAGTTATTGTTATTGTTGTCAGTCTTTGTGTGAGTGGCCCTTTGGACTTCCCAGAAACCTCTGTTTGCTGTAACAGTAAACATTCTTTCTGCCGCTCTCTCATACTGTACACTTTCACTGGCTAAAAAAAAGCTGCATTTCCATGACCTGCATTGAACAGAAAAAAAAAAAAAAAAAACAGGCTACCTTTGCTCTGAGCAAACAATCAGCCACGGATCTTAAACACATCAGCTCGCCAGCTTTATGCACTAGTTCAGATATCTCCTTCAATTTCATTGTGCACAGCTTAAATATAGTACACAATTATGATCACATACGTCTGGCTTACCCTAATAATGGCCTAACGCATCATTCATTTGCCTGAAGTGATTTCATGGGGGGATACATTCTTTTTCAAAAAAACAAGTAGCCCAATATAGAAAAATACTGCATGAAAAAATATATTAATTCATTGGTAAATTTAAACACGCTACAAACAAAAATTGATATACGACGACTCGGCCCCCAAAAAGATCAAATCCCACACCATGACTTTTCATGCCTGAAACATGACATTCCATGATTATCTCGCTTTATCATACTATACATTCTCTCTCTCTCTCTCTCTCTCTCTCAAATTCAATTGAGCTTTATTGGCATGACAAAAAAATACAATTTGTAGTATTTATATTTATATGTACTATAAATTATATACAATGTATAGTACATGTAAAACAACAACAACAACAAAGCATCAAGTATCATACTTTTCTGCAACGGTAGTGTGTGTGTGCTTGTGTCTGTATGTGGTGATGTGAATGGGAGTGCATGTCAATGTGTGTGTGGGTATGTGTGCGTGCGTGTTTTTGTGTGAGTTTGTGTGTGTGTGTTTAATTTTTGTGTGCATCACTGATGAAATGACTCCCTTTTTCTGTGGCAAGCATCTAAGTATCTTGCTGCGACTCTTGCACTCTTTTGTTCCTCTCCTAATAATATTCTCAAACTTGTGTTTTGAAGGTCTGGGTGCATTTCTCTGAATTTAGGAAAGAATTGATCGCTTATTACTTTCCATTGGCAGCATTCAGCCAAGAAGTGTAGCTCTGTTTCTATGGCACCTTGGGTCCAGTTGGTACACAGTCTGTCTTCTATGGGCAGCAGGTTTGCTGTGTCTGCCCGTCTCCATAGCCAAACTGTGGTTACTTAGTCTGTACCTGGTCAAGGTTTTCCTCTGCCTGGTATCAGTGACTGTGGACAGGTAGTCTGCCATAGTGTACTCCCTGTTTAGGGCCAGATAGCATTGGCATTTATTTTGTTTTTTTGTTGTTGTTTCAGTCCAATATGATAAATATTTTTGTTTTTCTGCTTTTATGATTTGGTTAGGCCAAATGATTTGAGAAAGGATGGCAAGGTCCTGAGGCTGACTATTAGTTATATTAGATGTATCATTAGATGTTCTTGAATTTCCCCTTGGGGATCAATACAGTATCTATCTATCTATCTATCTATCTATCATTAGTGTGTGTGAGTCTCAGGACTAGCTGGATGAGGGGGCTCATCTCTCGGCTTTTTAGGGCTTTATAACAATAAGATCTCTCTCTCTCTCTCTCTCTCTCTCTCGTGTAAAGGGGGTGCAGGCCTGACCTTGAAGCTGTAGCCCTGGTCGACGAGGAAGCGCTGTCTCTTGGTGGAGTACGCCATCTCCTGAGTGTCCTGGGACACCAAAGAGTAGAAGTAGGCATTGTACTCCTCAGCCACCATCCCTACGGTAAACAAGGCCAGGAGGGGGTTGTCAACAACGTCAACAACAACAAAAACATCATCACACACAAAAATAACTGTAAGGGCGACTTCTATTACTATATTACTAGCATTAAAACGCAATCATAATGTTGTAAAACAATAACCAAAATATTTTGCACAAGATCTTTCATCGACCTGCAAAGAAACCAAATCCACTCTTTTCACGCCGGCTAATCTGGTCTAATCCCGTCCTGCGCTACACTGCAGAGCCGCTAAGGCAGACTTCAGTCGGATCAGGCGGGAACGCCACCTCTGCTCCGGGCCCTGGGCTTGTGAGGGAAGTGTGAGGCCGGTGCCTGGAAAGGTCCGGGAATGAGATTAGCAGGTCAGAGGCTTAAACTCCCCCTCAGATGTTATACTGTAGATGCCTTTTGTTCAGCCCTCAAGATTTGCCAGGTTATGGATGTCTGAGGGCTATCTGGTTTCACTACTCGGAATTCACCTGAGGTGCACTCATATTCACGAACATAGGCAAACATTCGCAAACATACGCACTAAAGCTACCCGATGCCACCTCTGAATCTGCTCTTCAGCTCCGTCTGGAAAGAAGCCCATCTGCAGGGTCTGGTACCCCTGTGAGCGCTCGGCTCGCTTGGTGCCCGAGGTGGCACACTATGCCCGATGCTGCATAATATGGCTGGATTTAAACGTTCAAAGCAAAGGAATGCCTAGAGTGGTCACTCCATGGAACACGGATCATTCACTGTACAAGCAAAGGGCAAAATGAAGTGTTTTCAACTAAATGAGAGAAAAACCCCTTACTGAACGAAACAATAATAATAATAATAATAATAATACTAATACTAATACTAATAATAATAAAAAAGGTGGTGCACTCTCTATTCATAAAAACGTGAATGAAGTATTTTCAACTAAATGAGAAAAAAAAACCTCACTGAACGAAACAATAATAATAACAACAATAATACTAATAATAATAATAATAATAAAAAAGTAGGTGCACTCTGTATTCATAAAAACGTGAATGACGCTGGACACGTTTTCACGCTTCGAGTTGAACTTTCTCCTCTGCAAAAACACGAGGAGCTTATGGACTGTCATATGACTTTGTCACATCATGACTTTTCCTAATAAATAGTTGACCACAACCCCCCCCCCCCCCCCAAAAAAAAAAAAAAAACAGGAGGAGCTGCAGGCACTGTGGGTGCTTCCGCAGCACGCCAAACGCCCGTTACGGTCCGATGGCGCCCCTTACCCTTCTTGGCACGGAGGACTCTGCCCAGTCTCTGGGCCTCCTGTCTCCTGGAGCCGCCGTGCGACGAAATCTGGATGAGCACGTTGGCCTCGGGCAAATCAAAGGAGGTATCACCCACCTGAGAGAGAGAGAGAGAGAGAGAGAGAGAGAGAGAGAGAGAGAGAGAGAGAGAGAGAGAGAGAGCGAGAGAGCGCGAGACAGAGAGAGAGAGAGAGAGAGAGAGAGAGAGAGAGAGAGAGAGAGAGAGAGAGAGAGAGAGAGGAGGAGGGTGGGGGTGAAAGAGACTGTAGGTGAAAAGGCCACTGGTAGGGAATATCCCTTACCATTTTTGTTGTTGAATGTACAGTACATAGATAGAGAGACAAAGAGAAAAGGAGAGATGGAGAAAGAGAGAGAGAGCAAAAAAGAAAGAGAAACAGAGAGAAAGAGAGACAGAGAGAAAGAGTAATAGAGAGAGAAAGAAAGAGAGAAAGAGACAGAGAAAGAGTAATAGAGAGAGAAAGAAAGAGAGAGCGAAAGAGAAAGAGAGACAGAGAGAAAGAGTGATAGAGAAATAAAGAGAGAGAGAGAGAGAGAGCGCAAGAGCGTGGCCATCATGGCACGTGTCCACTACAGTTCCTCCTTCTCTGCTCACACAGCTCTGACCCTGTGCAGCGCCACACACACACACACACACACACACACACACACACACACACACACACACACACACACACACACACACACACACAAACAAACACACACACACACACACACACACACACACACACACACACACACACACACACACACACACACACACGTGCGCTCTGGAAGCGTTGTCGCCCCCCTGTTCACCATCTCTCTTTACAGCACATCAAACTAGCCATTCAGGAACGAGGACCAGCTCAGCCAACTCTCTGGTGGACGTCAGCCAAAAAAGGGCTGGAATTTCAACAAATCCCCCCCAAAATAATAATAATAATAACATAATCACATGCACACATACTTTTAGACACACACACACACACACGCACATGCACACACACTGCAGTGGCTGATGCTGAATAATAGTTCTGGCCTAAAGCAAGTTCTAAAGAGGACCTCAACACATGTGCATTTTAGACCACAGAGACACAGTGAGAGACAGAAAGGGGGGGGGGGGGGGGGGAATAAAAGAAATAGAATGCCTAGAAATGACACTAATGCTTCAATTCACCTCCCTCAGCCACTCAGTCTGGTGTACGGAATGTGTGCGCACGGCCTGGAAAACGGCAAAGCCTTGGTAGACATAACCATGCATGTTGACCCTTGATAAGCGCCGGCTCCCCAATCCTGCATGAGTACGTTACATGTGCGTGACGTGCCGTGCCGTGAGTGGGGCCCATGTGACTGGTTATGACACCAATCTCTGCCGTACGGTTTCAACACCGCCTGCACACATGCCGTCATTTCCCGACTATTAGCCGCGGCTTATACATTGATTTGGCAAAATGTCTTCAGCTATGAGGTTAATACAGGGGGGGGGGGCAGTTAATATGGTGTTAAAATGGTTTTGTTTCTTTTAACTTGCATAAAACACTGTCTTTGCATAAATCACTGCAACTGTCCCACAACAGCTTAAGCCTCTAGTCTGCATCGGCCAGCCGGCCAGCTTGATGAGCGAGCGGAGAGGAGTGGGAGGAACGACCCTGCTGAAAAATCCAGCCTGACCAGCTAAAGGTGGTTTGCTGGTTGACCAGCTTGTTAACCAGCCCTGCTGAAAAAAACAGCCTGACCAGCTAAAGGTGGTTTGCTGGTTGACCAGCTTGTTAACCAGCTTGTTTGACCACCCTTTGATGGTTAACCAGCTAGACCAGCAAAACTCTCGCAAAAACACACCTTCAGCTGGTTTACCCAGCTTATGATGGTAATTCAGCTGGTTTTGATTGTCGTACCACCTTAAGCTGGTCATTTTAGTTGGTGTTGCTGGTCTACATTGCTGGTTTTTACTGGCCTCCCCAGCTTATGTTGGTTATTCTAGAAAACCAGCTTGACCATCTTTGTCAAGCTTGACAGGCTGGTCACCAGCATGACCATCTTAAACCAGTTGTATCCCAAACGACAGGCTGGTCACACCAGCACGACCAGCTTCCTCAGATGGTCACGCCAGCATGTCTAGCTGGTGGCCTAACCAGCTACACCAGCAAAGACCAGCAATAATAACTGTGTATTGGGCAAAGACCAGCCAAAACCAGCTAAAACCAGCTACCAGCCTAAGCTGGTTTCTTGCTGTTTTTTTCAGCAGGGGAAGTCTGTCTCAGTCGGCTAGAAACCAGTTTACGCTGGTAGCTGGTTTTAGCTGGTCTTTGCTGGTTTTCCTCCAGCTCTTGCTGGTGTTTGCTGGTGTAGCTGGTTTTCCTCCAGCTCTTGCTGGTCTTTGCTGGTTTTCCTCCAGCTCTTGCTGGTCTTTGCTGGTTTTCCTCCAGCTCTTGCTGGTCTTTGCTGGTTTTCCTCCAGCTCTTGCTGGTGTTTGCTGGTTTTCCTCCAGCTCTTGCTGGTGTTTGCTGGTTTTCCTCCAGCTCTTGCTGGTGTTTGCTGGTTTTCCTCCAGCTCTTGCTGGTCTTTGCTGGTGTAGCTGGTTTTCCTCCAGCTCTTGCTGGTCTTTGCTGGTTTTCCTCCAGCTCTTGCTGGTGTTTGCTGGTGTAGCTGGTTTTCCTCCAGCTCTTGCTGGTGTTTGCTGGTGTAGCTGGTTTTCCTCCAGCTCTTGCTGGTCTTTGCTGGTGTTGCTGGTGTAGCTGGTTTTCCTCCAGCTCTTGCTGGTGTAGCTGGTTTTCCTCCAGCTCTTGCTGGTGTTTGCTGGTGTAGCTGGTTTTCCTCCAGCTCTTGCTGGTGTTTGCTGGTGTAGCTGGTTTTCCTCCAGCTCTTGCTGGTGTTTGCTGGTGTAGCTGGTTTTCCTCCAGCTCTTGCTGGTGTTTGCTGGTGTAGCTGGTTGGGCCACCAAGGGGACATGCTGGCGTGTCATGTCAAGTGCAACTTGTTTGTCGGAAACCTAATTTGCATGTCAAAATATGACCTTGCTGCAAATCTGCAGAAACAACTGTACCTCAGTTGCAAATCATTTCAATTCAGCCCACTGCGTGAGAAATCTGTGTGAGTGTGTGACTGTCTGTTCTGGCGCATACTGGCCTGTGTGTCTGGTCTTGTTTGAACCAGAGTCACACAACCGTGACTAAATTCCTCTCGCTTCTCTCACCGCTAAGCAGGCACGATTCATCCTCATCTCTTTAGGGCTGCTAGAGTACTGTTTGTCATTACGGACAATACTGCAGCTGAATTTGACCTTCATTCCCGACCTTCACTTATAGTGCTAATACCTGGATCCTTAAGACGGAATCACAACAAAAGAAACCAACTAATGCTGCCAATGCATCTCTCCAATAAAAAAAAAGGGTGACAGAAGAAGTGGTACATGAACGCACATATTCAAGACATAACTGAATATCATTTCAGACCTCTTATGCAA
Source organism: Sardina pilchardus (assembly GCF_963854185.1). NCBI lineage: Eukaryota > Metazoa > Chordata > Actinopteri > Clupeiformes > Clupeidae > Sardina > Sardina pilchardus. The sequence goes on from NC_085016.1 coordinate 4,243,158, forward strand.
TATCTGGATGAGAGATTGTTAAGGCCTAAAATTGAGATGATCCCATTTTAGACTTTTGAAGATGCAGCAGCCACCGTGCTACTAGTGGATCAGAATGGCTCGGGGGAAATGGCGGGCCAGGGTTACCTTGGAGATAAAGATGGTGTTGATCTTGGGATTGTGTTTGAAGTTCTGTAGAATCTGCATGCGCTCCCCTTGTGATGTGGGCCCATAGATATAAGGTCTGCCAGGGGAACAAAACACAACGGTGACCATTGGGACATGGTATTGAAGCGGTCCAATCCCATGTAAAGGCCCCAAAGGCTGTTGACGGTTTCTATAGGACTGCAAGCAAGAGGCAGTCCTATAGTTGATCAACAGGAGAAAGGGCTGCACTATGCACAAATAATCGCCATTTATTCCACAGACGCCAAAATGCTTCTGTGAAATAAATGGTGATTATTTATGCATAGTGCAGCCCTTTTTCCTGTTTTTCCAATTGTAGCTTATCATTTGGTCAGCACTCTTAATAATATAACTCTTGAGTGAAGCCTGCTCCTACCCTTATGAACTTATACAAAGCACAATCACAAATAAAGTGGTAGGGCTATATACAGTCCCCTCCAAAAGTATTGGAACACATGCTTAAGTTGACTATATGAAAGCTTTTGCAAATTGATCTTAATGATCTTAAATGGAAAAATGAGGAAATATTCAACCTTTAAGGACATCAATTTTCTTTGTGAATTAATAATGTATTGTAAATGAATAAATGTTTTCCTTAAAATACAACTTTAGCATGTGTTCCAATACTTTTGGCGGGGACTGTATATGTGGATACGGTATATATATCACTGATGTTACATTATATCAACATAATGCACAGACATCATAAACACATTACGGTAACTACATGGTATCTCTACACAAGAGTGACATGACATTGCCATAACTCAAACACTAACCCTAACTTGTCATGACAAATGCCGAATTCAATTTAAAATGAACGTTTCATAAATGTTTATGACACTTTCATGACTGTGTCATGGCACATACCTTCTAGTCAAGTGTAACCCACATCTCACTGGTATTCATTTATATCTAAATATTAAATTTATACATTATCACTCTAACACGGACCAGCAGACTTGTAAACGTTTTTTTCTCATTTTGTTGTTGTTTTGTGGCCTCCGTTGCTAAAAGAAATACTTCTTCACACAAATGAAGTTTGCCGTGTTTCACGTTACATGATAACATACTGTAAACACCATACTTCGTTTTCTCACTCAATAACTGTCAAATGTGACATTGACGATTGATTTTAACGATTTTAATTACATTACATCGCCTCCCTACGCCTTCCTACCCTATCAACAGGATGACAGGATGACACGTCCAAAGACATGAAGCATTTTGGACTTTTGCTCTGGGGGCGCTGCTTCCGGGGGGCCTGGGCGGCGGGTCGGATCGGATTGTGTGTCCTGGTCGGGCCGTTGGTGTGTGTTCGTGCGGTGTTGTGGTTGGGGTGGGGCTGGCGCGGGCCCCTTTCTCTCTGCTCGCAGATGGTGGTGGGGGGTTATTTGTGGATGGGTAGCGCCGCCTGTGGGCGGACTCTGGCTGGCCATGCTCGGCCATGCTGCTTGGGCGCGCGGTTCAGATGTGGTGTGTGGGTTCGCCTGGGGAGGGGGCATTGGGGGGGGGCATTGTGGGTGGGTGGATGTTGCTGGCGTGGTGGGTGGGTGAATGTTTGCATGCGTGGTGGACGATGTGCGGGATTCTCTCTTCGGGTTTAACTGGGTAACCTATTCCGACGCACCTGTCCCCACAAAAGAGGTGTGTAAAAGCATTTTGTAAACCCTCTATAGTATAATCATTTATATCACCATTGATATACTTATTAATACCAACCATCATGACTTACAGTAATACTAACACACGATTTCTCTTCCCTTTCCCCTATACCTCACCTGTGAGGTAAACCATTACCAGCCATCAACCATCTCTGTGCCTGTCCCTCATCACACCTGAAGTCACATCCCTCTGACTGCCTTACCATCGCCATTGCCTTCGCCATCCCTATGACTGCCCTACCATCGCCTGCTGTGGTTCCCTGCCCGAATCTTTGGCCCACGCATCCCAGCGACCCTTCACTTTCCGAAATAACTAATGGATTACTAATGGACAATTTATTCCCTACACTGGACTATTTGAACTTTCATTGTCATTGTAACTTTCAAACTACAAATGACTGTACTGTAACTGACCCAAGGCAGATGGGTTGGGCCCTTGAGTCGTGGATCTGTCTGAGGTTTCTTCCTATATGTATCTCCAATTCTAGGGAGTTTTTCCTTGCCCCTGTTACTCATGGGCTCTCTTTGAATGTCTAACACTCTGTAAAGCGCCATGAGACATGTGTAATGAAAATTGAAATTGAAATTATGGGCCCCAGCCGTGGCGCGACTGGCTGGGGCACCTGCACCGCACACCGGCGACCCGGGTTCGATTCCCGCCCCGTGGTCCTTTCCGGATCCCACCCCTACTCTCTCTCCTGCTCGTTTCCTGTCATACCCTCTACTGTCCTGTCCAATTAAAGGCATAAAAAAGCCCAAAAAAATAATCTTAAAAAAAAAAAAAAAAAAAGAAATCGAAATTATGAAATCGCTGCTAATTTCAGTCTTATTTCATGTTCCTTAAAAAAAAGTTTATAGTTTATAGTTAGAGTAAAGAGTTTATAGTAAAGATCTTTGATTCATAGCTTAACAAATGAAGAAGTCGTTATTTTAACAGCCTTTATCACCGTTGTTTTATAAAAAAGTAAGCATCCCTGTCAACGTGGTCCCACTTAACTCCCTGCGGCTACCGAGTAGCGTAGTCCAGATAAGCCACTTAACTCACACCACCTTCACTCTCTCAGCTCAATCACCCCAAACGTGTGTGTCCTCATGTGAACTCCTCATAGGCTCCAGGAACTTAGGAGTTTCGTGGAAACGGCAAAGCTGGTGTGGACTTAAAAGGACTTACTACGAGCTAAAAGATTGATTACTGCGGTGAGAACTCAATAAGGCCATATACGGTCTTTCTACAGCTCAGACTCAGAACAGCACACCTTAGCAAATAACAAATAACAACAAAACAACAACCCAACACTGCAAAAACTGCTTATCTAATAAAATCTAACCAAGTGTTTTAATCTTATATCAAGATAAATAAACTAGTTTGTATTTCGTACAAAGTTTTCAGTACAAAGACACTTAACTAGTGCTTTCTTTTGAAATCATTTGACTTATTTTAAAACTTAATTGACTTATTTTAAGTCAATTCTTCCTGAAAACAAGCAAAATTATCTGTCCATGCAGTAAGTGAATTTATCTTGATAAGACTCCTTAAAATAAGTCAAAGTCTTCTTAAATTATCTTTTGAGAGAGCGCTAGGTAAGTATTTTCATACTTAAAACAATACCAAAAATAGATTTTTGACCTTAATATAAGATAATTACACTTGGTTAGATTTAATTTTTTGCAGTGAACCCCCTGCAACTTCATAATGGTGGGTGTAGTGTTTCGGAGAGGATGAGGTAGGCCTAAAGGGCGTACTTGTTAAGGCGGATGGCATATTCCTTGAGCGCGAAGACGTTGTCGGCGAACACGATGATCTTGTCGTTGCGGCGCTCGTGGAAGCGGATGAGGAACTGGCAGGCGCGGAACTTGTTGGGGTTCATGGTGTACAGCAGGATGCGCTTCTTCGTCTTGATGGCCACGTACTCCCGGTAGAACTCGGGAGACATCGGGCACCACACCTTCAGTGGCACACACACACACACACACACACACACACATTTAGCAGAGGCTTTAACCATCCAAAGTGACTTGCACAAATGATGAATAACATTCAAGCTACATTGTAAAGCAGGCTTGTGCAAAATTCTGAATTTCAGAATTTAATTCAATTCAGTGAATGAATTTGAATTTGAATTTGAATTGGCTCCACCCCACAGGATGTTGAATTGAATTTGAATTGGAATTACAGGAAGTGGAATTAAATTCATTGCAATTCAGAGAAATTCGTTCTAACCAAATATCAGTGTGAATGTGATGGTTTTAACCCCTTCAGACCCGCATTTTTTCTGTTGAGCAAAAAAAAGTATATTCAGCTAATTCTTACTCCTATCCAATGAAGAAATAAATGTGAAAAAAAGATTTTTTTAATGTCCATTACAGTGGACATCTCGTCTAAACGGGTGTAAAATGACATGAGACCTTAGGGGAAATACACTATGTTTTTAACATAGAAGTCTTGAAACAAATAATCCCACATTTATAACTGAATGTTTTCATGTGTCTTAAAGAGGAATTATGCAGGATTGGCGATTTCATCTCTGGTTTCGGTTTCGTTTTTCGTTTTCGCTCGTTTTATGCTTGCATATTTCTCTGCAGAGCCTCCCCGACAGCTTTAGCGTGTATATTTATACATATATAGGCTATATATAAATATATAAATTGCAAGCGTGGTTCTTCTTGTACGCGTCTCAGACTTCCAGATGTAAACAGCAGACGATCGTCTCCTGAACAAGTTGCAAGGTTGCAATAGCGGATAGGGACACTGGGGGCGGGAGGAAATATTACTGTTTTCAATAAAACTGGTCAGTCAAGCAAAACAACGATTTCAAAGCGATTTTATGACCATGAAAAAGTTGCATAGGGTCTCTTTAATGTTTTATGTCTAAGAGCAGGTCAAAACATGCACATTAAGTCAAAAAAATTATGATTGTGTTTAAACTCTTATGCATATGCCCCATTTTTTGCCCAGCATTGCACATCATCTACTTAGGAAGGCATTGCTCCTACATACTTTGGCCTATCAAATGACCTCTTTGGACGTCCGAGACCCTGTAGTTTCTTAGGAAACAATCAGGATAGCTGTGTGATCAAGTATGTGTGTGTGTGTGTGTGTGTGTGTGTGTGTGTGTGTGTGTGTGTGTTTGTGTGTGTGTCTACATGTGTGCATTTATCTTTATATTTGTGTGTGTATGCGCACGTGTGTGTGTGTGTGTGTGTGTGTGTGTGTGTGTAGTGTACAGTCGCTACATGTACACTACATGGTCCCCCATGAACCAAATTGCACCAAACTTGGCATACATTCAGAGGGAGTCATAATGATCCTACACTTTATGCAGTTTGGAACCTGTCAACCAAAGATACCTGCGATTACAATGCCCCATTTTTGCTTTCTCAACTTTGACTAGGTGGCACTATACATGAAATAAGTTGTTATGGGATGGGTTGACATGGCCCCTAGGCCCTGTGGTTCTCGAGATATTCACAGAAAACTGTGTCAGACCATCTACAGGCCAGTTGGTGTACAGTCACTAAATGTACACATAAATTCATTCATTATATGGTCCCCCCATGAACGGAGTTCCATGAACCTTGGCATGCATTTAGATTCAACATCTCAATTTTGCTTTATCATTTTTAACT
>NC_085016.1:4253613-4318613 GCF_963854185.1 Sardina pilchardus
TCCAAATTTGGGGCATGAGTCCAACTTGCAACAATGCTACAATCAAACTACCAACTAATCTAAGAACGAGGTATTGTAAGGAGGACTTTAGTTTGAGTTGGCACAACTAACACTCAAAACTATCAGTGAGTGTTGAGAAGGTCAGTATTCCACTACAGATTACCGAATACTATTCAGAGATGTGAAGGTCCAGCTTCAGAAAGGTCAATATTCCACTACAGACTACCGAATACTATTCAGAGATGTGAAGGTCCAGCTTCAGAAAGGTCAGTATTCCACTACAGACTACCGAATACTATTTAGAGATGTGAAGGTCCAGCTTCAGAAAGGTCAGTATTCCACTACAGACTACCGAATACTATTTAGAGATGTGAAGGTCTAGCTTCAGAAAGTAAAGATGCTTCATCGATAAGCAGCCGTGGCAAGGGTGATGCAACGCTCAGACCATAACGAATAGGCAAATCTGATTGGTCAAAATACCTTTTTTTCCTTAAACTGACATTGATGAGTCGAGCTTTGTGCTTGAAGGTTCAACGCTCAGCTTGTTCAACGCTAGCGTTATGCCAGCATGGCCACAGCTGCTGAGCCATAAAGAACAATAAGAAACCTGCCACTTGCTGCTGGCTAATGCGATTCCCGCCGTAAAGGTTAACCTGAATTTCCCCTTGGGAATCAATAAAGTATCTATCTATCTATCTATCTATCTATCTCTCTATCTCTCTATCTCTCTATCTCTCTATCTCTCTATCTCTATTCATTTTTATTTTATTCTTTATTTATTCATCCTAGATTGGTTGTGATTTTAAAGATGTAGCATGATATATGCTTTTGTAAAATAAAGATGGTTGTACAATTCTATCTATCTATCTATCTATCTATTTATCCATCTATCTATCTATCTCTCTATCTATCTATCTATCTCTCTACCTATCTCTCTATCTCTCTCTCTATCTCTCTCTCTATCTCTCTCTCTATCTCTCTCTCTATCCACTCCCCCACCACAACCAGCGCCGGCCGCAGTAGGAGCCTCACCGCAGGGCAGGACGATGACGCCAGAGCGGGCGCGGCCGTTGCCGAACATCTTGCGGAGGCTCTTCTCCTGGTAGGGCCGCAGCACGGCCGTGGGCTTCAGGTCCATGTTGATGTCGGGGTTGACCGTGTCGTTGCGGAAGTCGTACTCTGCCAGGAGGGGGTACTCCAGCTGGATGCAGCGCTTCTGAAGCTCCTCAATCATCTCCTGGAGGAGAGGAGCAGGAGGAGAGCCAACATTACTCCGCCATTTTACTAACAACGTCTACTTTAATTCACCGTTAAATTAATTGTGGTGGCAGCAAAATTACGCAGCAGTCTGTCAATGATGGTGTGTTCTCATAATCGTTACAAGTCTATTCATAGACAAGTTTATTTAATATATAAAATTAGATTAATTGCATCGCCCTACAATAAAACATATGGAGTTTTAGGTCACACTGTATAAGATAAAGATATACCCTAATTTCTCAACTATTAGCCGCAGCTGACACATTGATTTTGCAACATTTCTTCAGCTAAGAGGCTAATTCACGGGGGCAATTAATATGGTATTAATATGGTTTTGTTTCTTTTAACTTGCACAAAACGCTGTCCTGCATCTTATACACAATGTGGCTAAAACACAGGAAATTCCTATAAGACATGTGAACTTCCTCCTCACAAAGACAGACAGACACACACACACACACACACACAGACAGACAGACATATACACACACACACACACACACACACACACACACACACACACACACACACACACACACACACACACCTGGCGGATCTCGAAGGACACGGTCTGCGTCTCCTCCTCCTCCTCCTCGTCCTTGTCCATCTGCTCGTAGTAGCTGAAGATGTCCTCGGGCACCTGAGCCGTGGAGGCGGGGCCATCTCCGGCCTGAGAGGTGGACGACGCGCCGTTATCCGCCACCGACTTGGAGATCTGCACCACAGGATACACAGAGGAGAAGACATGGGTCACGCTGGGCTGCAAGTGTGTGTGTGTGTGTGTGTGTGTGTGTGTGTGTGTGTGTGTGTGCGTGCGTGTGTGCGAGTGTCTGTGTGTGCGTGCGTGTGTGCGAGTGTCTGTGTGTCTAAGACGAGGAGGGAATGAGACTCAGAGTGACCGTGTGTGTGTGTGTGTGTGTGTGTGTGTGTGTGTGTGCGTGCGTGTGTGCGTGTGTGCGAGTGTCTGTGTGTCTAAGACGAGGAGGGAATGAGACTCAGAGTGACCGTGTGTGTGTGTGTGTGTGTGTGTGTGTGTGTGTGTGTGTGTGTGTGTGTCTGTGTGTGTGTGTCTGTGTGAGTGTGTCAAAGACGTGGAGGGAATGAGACTCAGAGTGACCGTGTGTGTGTGTGTGTGTGTGTGTGTGTGTGTGTGTGTGTGTGTGTGTGTAAGTGTCCTACCGCAGATTTGCTAGAGATGACCTCTGTGATGAGTTCAGTCTCGTCTCCCTCTGCGGTACGCAGACGGCAGTCTTTGACCACTGCATCCTGCAGCAGCCTCTGGATCACCTCAGGGAAGGCACTCTCCACAAAGTATCTGCGCGCGCACACACACACACACACACAGAAATATATATGTGCACAAACACATACATACATACATACACGTATGAATATATATGTTCAAAGACAAACACACAAAATCCCTCATCAATATATGTGCACAAACATATACATACATAGGCACATACAGTATACACGCACATACATAAATACATGCACATAAACATATGCATGGACTCACACACAAACACACATACACCTTATTTAACACTGATAACATACTTACACAAGGCTTTTATCAGTAATTAGGAAGTGAGGATTTAGTTATCAGCAGATAAACGTCAGGCTTTGCCTCGCGTAACACCAGATTTTCACTACAATTCTAAGGGACTTTGTTCAAATTCACACACATTTGGTTGAGGTTGCTTGGCCTACAGTACATGCCCTGAATCCAGTGAGGTCACATTTGATTAGGACTGATTAAATTCCCTGATGTAACACTGCCATAACCAACATAGTTACGAAAAAACACGGATCAAAATATGCCATTCTTGGACAGAAATTCTAGCATAGGTCATATTAAGCACTTATGTGAATTTTATCTGAACAAAGACTGAAAAAAAAAAAAAAAAAAGTAAAAGGAAACTGCCGTGTGCTTGCTTTATTTATTTTTAATGTTTATGATTTAGTATCGAGTAAGTTTAAGCACCCAGTTCGAAGCACTAAGGTGTTGAGCGCGCTTCTTTATTTCATCTGAACGAAGACTCAATGGTGTGTGTATGTGTGTGTGTGTGTGTGTGTGTGTGTGTGTGTGTGTGTGTGTGTGTGTGTGTGTGTAGATGGGCCCAGAGAAACAATGATGACTACAGCGTCAGGGCGTTGCATAAATTCACTTGAGTATGTATATTTCTCTGGTCATGCTTGTGTAAGGTGAGAGTTCTTATGGCCTAAATTCAACAGAAGAAACGACGCAAACACACAATTCCTCACAATTCCTTAGAAAGCACTTAACAGTTGGCTGAGCAGTGATCCTGCTTGTGAAACACCCACTGGCTCAGATTCAACACAAACAGCAGGGTTTTACACCTCGTGCCAAGACCAATGCGCAACACACTCACCCGTGGCTAACACAACGCAATCATTATGGTTTCAATCGACACACTCACCCGTGGCTAACACAACGCAATCATTATGGTTTCAATCGACACACTCATCCGTATCCACGGCAATGCAATCATTATGATTTACGCTATCACAATGACGATGTGTCAAACGCTGCAATGCAATCTTTAAGGTTTAAAGCAACACAGAAGTAAACAGGAAGTAAAAATGATAACGCGTAGGGGGAGGTGTGTGTGCTACAAGCAAATGGACGTCACCCTTGTAATGGTAACAGGTGTTCTCAGGCCCTCAAATCAGCCTTGCGGAAGTTGCGCTCATTTCCCAATCTCTATCTCCTGTCTCCCCATCCACTCTCCATGGCCCTATCTACATTCACACAGAAGACCCCAAAATGAAAACTTAAAAACAAATCAACTATTACACTTTAGACGTGGCTGAGAGATATGAACTAATCACATCGTTAAAACAAGTCTATAACAAATTATAACCCACACTTGCCAATGAGATAACTTCATTATAACATGCTCACTAGAAATAACTAACTACTAACTGAAATAAAATGGGAAGGAGACCAAATCCATTTTTTCCAATGCAAAGGAAACTGTTCAGGAAAGAAGACGAAAACAACACCTTGAGATGATGTGCACAAGTAAATTAAGCAATAAGTCCCGAGGCCCTAAAGCCCCCCTTAGTTGTTCTAAAAGCAGTGCAAATATGGACTCGAGTGGCTTATTGCTTTTCTAAAACAGTTATTTCGTCGATATAGCAAGATTTCATGAAACAAAGGCACAGCAACGGAAAATGTAACGATGTATTCATAATCATTCTTCCGCCATATATATTTCCTCCATACTGTATGAATGCATGCAACATCGAGACACAGCTACTCTAACTTCTGTGCAAGTTGTGGTAGGGCATTACCATAGAACGAAATGCGGTCAAGGTGTGTGACGTTTATGTTGGATTTTACAGCGGCATCGAACATGATTCAGCCAATCATAATCAAGGACCGGAACTATCCGTTTTAGAATAATAAAAAAAAAAACACTTGTAAGACAAGAGACAAAATATGGGCTACTAACTATCAACTGGAAAGGCCACCCCTTACCCTGAATGTGCTCACGGTTATAGGAACTGTGGCCAGAGGAGTTCAATAATCCCTAGTTCCCTGCTGTCTGAAGGCCAACATTGGGGTTCTAGGATCTGCGAAAAGGTCCTTACAGTGTTAAGGTAACTTATTAGGAGGGATTTAAAGCAAAAGGGAAAGAGAGATCAGTTCTTTTATTCTAAGATGGCGGCAAACTTGCAATTCATTTGCACGATGGTGTAGTGGTAACGTCGGAATTTACAAACCTGTTGTGCTTCAGGACCAATTTGACTTTGCCGTAGCTCACTGTACAAAGCTGTAAGAAACCAACATCAGCACGCAATCAAACGATGCATTGCGCAATGACAAAGTGCAATACCATTTCTATACTACTAACTATAGGTATGCTATTATAACATGCACATTTATTGAGGCACAGTGGAGCAATTGTATGACAATTTCACTGTATATTTGACTGAAGGATGTTGATGGAATGTGAACACTTGCATGTATATGCATGCTATATGCTTGTTTGGAACTCTTGTAGCTAGATAGATAGATAGACAGATAGACAGATAGATAGATAGATACAGTAGATATAGATAGATAGACAGATTCTTTATTGCTTCCCAAGGGGAAATTCAAGAGGTAGGTTATGGTTATGGTATTTGTCAGATATGAATTCATGTTTGTAGGCATGTTTACAAGTGATCGTATTCTCAAACTAAAACTAGCTTTATGCATAACCGGATTTTATTGGTAGTGTTTATGATACATGCCCGTACCCTAGGAAGGAATGTAATGTCCGCATAACACTGATAAATTGCTCCTGTTTAATGAAAGATGCAACGTTTCGACCCTACTGGGTCTTCATCAGGCAAATGAGCCAATTTCACAGTGTCCAGGTGTCTGGCCTAGTTGATGCTAATGATGCCATAATTGGCAAGGTAAAACATCTTCCTGTTTCTGTCTTTCCTGTAGACTGAGCTGTTCCAGAGGAAGTTAGTTTACACAGTGGCGACATCTTGTGAAATAGGCTCATGCCCGCACCCTACCTTGATAAACTGCACGATGCCATCAGGCACGGACGTCTTGCTGAGTTTCTCCAGGTACTCGATGATGTCGGAGGTCTGCAGGCCCACACTGACGGCAGCGTAGAGCGAGTATGCGGTCAGCTTGTACTCGTGCAAGTGGATCGGCCTGCACACGGGCTCAGCTATGGCCACCAGGAAGTCCTGGGCATACTTGTAGACGGGGGAGAACGCCTCAAGGAAGATGTGTCCATCCGGGGCCTTGGTAGAGAATGTGACAGTCGAGAGAGAGAGAGAGAGAGAGAGAAAGCGTGAAAGAGAGATAGAGAGAGAGAGAGAAAGAGAAAGAGAAAGAGAAAGAGAAAGAGAAAGAGAAAGAGAGAGATAGTATTAAAGAAACAGAGAGGGGTTACCTGAGGTCTATGGAGCATACTATTTGTGGAACAGGAGGGGTAACTGTTTCTCTGAGGTCACACCAGGCAACATGCCTCTACAGTAGGCTGACCTCAACACACAGTTCATGCTTCAATCAAACACAGTGGGTCCTGGTTAATAGTTTATACACAAGAGGATCAAGTTGAGCCAGCATTTTTCTACTAATCATTTTACGCAAGATTAACAAGAGTAAAAAAATAAAAGGTTGCGAGCATTAGGTCTACTTCATTTGTTTTTCTTAAAGGGGTGGTCTCTACTCTAAGGACAGACTCATTTCGAAAACAGAGCCTCTCATTCAGCGTGTATACTGTTCGTCCTCCCTCACTCCTCGGGCCTCGATCCTCATTGATCTACATAAAGAAAGATAGAAGGGATAGACTATCCTATTGTTGCCGCGCCATCATTCTTGATGTAGATCAGTGAGGATCGAGGCCCCAGGAGCGAGGGAGGAGGTATAAACGCTGAATAAAAGGCACCCGTAAACTCTCAGCGCTCCCCCATCCATAACGATTCTGCTGCGGCGCTGACAGCCTTACCACCCAGAGCGGACGCGACCCGTAGTCGTTCTTCAGGTGCATCTGTAGTCGGTAGTCCTTGGCGCCATACTCATCCTGCTGGACAGCGGCCTCGTCCACCTGTTTTCCGGCCGCGGCAGGGATGGCTTCCTGCGTGTCACCTGCCGTCGTTGCCTCTTCCTCATCGTCCTCCTCTTCATGGTACCGTTTCTTGGATTTGCGCTCTGAAATGATAGATTGATTGATAGATAGATAGATAGATAGATAGATGTGTGCATACAATTTAACTTCTTAAGCATAATCTCTACAAATGGCACCTAGATAGATGTGAGCTGAATTCGTTACAGCAAAGAAACCACTTGGAAAACCAGGTACTGTATCGTTACTTAATGCAATGCCGCGATGCCGTAATGTCGTTGACTTTGAGGTCCTCAGAAGTTGTCTGCATTTCAGTAAGTTTCAGTAGCTGCAGCCAGAGACGGTTTAAAAAGCGTAACTAGACAATCTTGGCTGCATCTATCAAACGCTACATTCTCGGGTACAGGTAAAGGTGAATGTAGGCTACTAAGTAATAGAGATGTTGAATGTACCAGCGTAACGTATAAAGTTAGTAGCTGACAGATAACTAAACAGTCAACTGCCTTTGTTGATGTCAGACAGTGGATGGATGTAATGGATACAAGTGTAAAAGCCAAATCTCCAGTTGACATTGCCACCGTCATCCAGCTAGCTCTACTAAATATGATTAAGGAGACATAAATCTCCTCGCTGTGTATTATTTAATAAAAGAGTTTGCCTGAGCAGAAGACTCTGAAACATCATTCTGTCTGTCGGTCTCCACCACCATGCTAACATTAGCAAATGGAAACATTCACTGACTTCTTGGTGTCTTAACTCACCTCTATCCCCTTTATCTCGTTTGCCCATGTTGTCGGTTTAATCTAACAGGACTTTATAATGACACGTTTTGTTTAAGTCGTCTTTTGAGAGAGAATTGACAGTACATCCATGGCCGTCAACTACTCGGCACGCATCAGAAACGACGCAGGTCAAGAAAGCGATGTTGTGTGGACTGACTTCCGGTTAAAGGCATGGAAAAAATTAAATCAAAATAAAAGTCCGTTCCAATTTTGCCTAAAACATCAAATGTTCAGTCTCAATAAATGGTGATGTTGTTATAGATGGCTACATTAATTAATTTAATGCATTTATTAATTCATAATCATTATCTGACAAATACATTTCAGCATACTGTAAATGGTAATGCATACATTTGTTTAGCATATTGCAGTTCTGTAAGTACCCACTGTAATGAGTCAGTAGCCTGTTCAATGGTTTGAACATTCATCTCTGAATATTACAAACATTAACAGCGACACAAGAGACAAAGTGTTTGTATGATAGCCATAATATGGGTAATAAGATGAAATATTTGCCTGAAAGCTTCTTCAAACCAAGCTAAGGTATCGTTGTGTCTCATAGTTTTTGTGAGTGTATGTGAACGGGTACAATTTGGTTAAACTGAAACTTGACTTGAAAGTCCACAATTCATACTGACTACATGCTAAAGACCTGTTACAAAAAGATGCTAAATCCATTAATTAAGTAATGCTAGATCTATGACCAACAATTATCACTTTCCGCACTTCCGTCAAGAACACAAATCACAAACCAATGATTTTATTATCAAACAATTTTTATTACATATATTTACAAAACACATTAACACGACGCTGTATGGGCCAATGGGATAAAGCTGCCGAGTTCCCTTCAGGGCTTTGGCGCCCCCTTCAGGTCACACTCTGCTGCTGACGTGTGAGGCGGCGCCAGAAGGTATCTCACGGACCACTGGATCATCTCCGGATGAACGCTGCAAGCACCAACACACACGCTTCAGTTAAGGGTTCCTGTTTACACCAGGAATGATAACTACATCGTATAACGATAACGGCGTTTCACATTGGCCAACAATGAGGAGTCTGTCCTCTTGTTAATAAATGTGATGTCTAAAATTTCATGGATTCTGATTGGGTGTCAGCTTTTCAATTTTATTTTGTTTTTATTTTATTTTATTATATTTTTTAAATTGCTCTTAAAGTGATCCGTGTAAAACAGGAAGGGTGTCGCGCCAGTAACCCCAGTCCTGAAGGGTGCGTCAGTTCCAAAAGTAGTACATCCAGCAGTCAAAAGGAGCGGAACTCGCACACCACTACAGCCGATGCAATACGTTTTTATTGTATGAGAAGCTTGCTACCCAAAAAGTGCGTGCAAAACGTTTTCGGTCCTATTCAGACCATCCTCAGTGCAAAGTGATCCCAAATGATATACCATTCATTGTTAAAGGGTCACTGCACCCTAAAATAGGTTTTTTGAGCTGTTGATTGATTGAAAATACTCATAAGTGGTGAACTGTACTATTATCAGGGTTAATATTGACAAAAATCGTGTTTCTCGACAAAAGTAACATTTCGTCTGATTTTGTATTGGAAACATTGCTCTCTCGCGCATACTACCGTTTGAAAACATGCTATGGCATGTTGGTCCAAAATACTATTGGAATGCTGACGTTGTCCTGCACTTCTAGTCCGACACTACGTCACCGGGTCGTTACAAATTAGGACTGAAACGCCCCAACACCTGCTGCCCTGATTAGCCTACCTGTGATAAGCCGTGTCTGCAGCACTCATTCCCAGATTGACACGAAATCACCATGGTTGATTGGTTGCAGCAGTGCTGCACTCTCTCTCCAAATTTCAGAACGTCTCGCCCATTTTGAAAGCCGTTTTCAGAAATGTGAAGTGGGTGGAGTTATGGGGTGAAGTGACTCTTTAATTGTTGGAGGTGTAGGAGGCGTACTGTACGAGGGAAACGTGAGAGATACAGTATACTCTGCACTTACGTGAAGCGGCCCAGGGCACACCGGTCCTGCACGGACGCCTGGTATTTGTAGCTGAACGCAGAACCGTCTTTGTGAACCTGGGAGAGAACAGAGAACATGAGAACAGTGTTAGAACATGCATAAGTGTGGGAACAGAGTGAGAACAGTGTGATAATAGCAGAACAGCAGAGAACACTACACTACTACAACACTACACTACATTACACTACACTATTACATTACATTACATACATAACATTTGGCTGACGCTTTCTAGCCAAAGCGACTTACAACATGGTAAACATTTTAAGCGTTTTAAAGCAATTCTAAATTCAGCAAATCCATAGCCTGGCTAGCGCCTACCACTACTCAAATGAGACGTGGTCTGGCAACCAGACATTCATTTTCTCGTATTTGAAAAAAATGCCCAGATCCGTTCAATGGGCGCCACGGATGTCTATCAAATGTGTCTGTGCATACAGTAGCTCATCGTCTTGCTTTCCCCCCTGTTCTGTGATTGGTTCCCAATCTCAGGCAAAAATGAGGGTGGTAGTTTCCAGACGTGAATGAAATCACTGCGCAAGGCAGGCTGGGAACACCCAGGCTAGCAAATTCAGAGAATTCCGAGGGAACCCAAGTCCAGCAGAGGGGCACCAGGATGGAAGAACAGGGGGCGCTGTGGAGCAACTACAGCACCTGTAACCAATGGGAGTCCCGGGTTTGAGTCTGGCCCGGGTCATTTCCTGATCCACACCATCTCTCCCCCACCTGCTTCCTGTGCATCTCTTCACTGTCATATTCATGGGCTTCATCAGGTTCCTTTCCACAGATGTATTAATCAAGCACCATGCAGTCTGCATTCATAAATCTAGGCGCTTGGTTTTATACACCCGTGGAAAGGGACTTGTTGAAACTTGCGAAGGCAAAAAAGGGCCAAAAATATACTAAAAAAAAAAAAAAAAAACATTTTAAAGGATAGAGGAACACTCATACCCAGCTCTGCTCGGACGGCAAGGAGAACATGCGCCGTTTAGGTGGACTTCCTGCCTCGGCGTGGTTACTTCCTGTCTGCTGTGTTTGCACTATCCATGACGGGGGGCTCCTGGGGGCTTTGCTGTCCTCCTCCTCTGGAGACAGACGAGGGGTGGAACGCTGGGAGGGGCTTATCGCCAGGGGCAATTGTGGCTGATAGGGCGGAAGGGTGGATCCAGTCTTTTGAGCCCCGCTGCCATTGGATGACACATTCTGTGTGCTGCTTCCTATTGGAGCAGAGTTCAGACGGGCCAAAAGTGATTGGTGGAGAGGGAATTGCTCTAATGAAGTTGAAGCTAATTGGCTGTCCAGATGTCTGAGGTTCTCTGGAGTCTGTAATGAGGTCAGTTCCTGCAGGAGTGGCAGTTTCCTGGGAGTGGCTGAAGCTGATTGGCTGTGAATAAGAGGGAGGTTCTCTGGGGTCGCTGAATCTGATTGGATCTTCGTGAGTAGGCCGTCCTCTGTGGTGTCGGAATCTGAGGGGACCTTGGTGATTGGCAAATTTTCTGGGGTAGCAGAATCTGATTGGGGCTCTATGACTGGTAGTTTCTGTGCAGTGGCTGAATCTAATTGGCTCTGCAAGAGTGGGAGGTTCTCTGGCAGAACTGAAGCTGATTGGCTCTGAAGAACCTGCAGGTCCTCTGGAGTAGCAGACACTGGAAAATTAAACACAAAAGAAACACAAAAATTGTCAACAAGACTGGACAGCATACATGTGAAATGTATGAAGAATTAAACGCGAGAGTAGTTCGAAAGTTTGAACATAAGACCTCATATCCAAGTTAGCTGATGTGATATTTACCGTTTTCAGATTGTTTTTAGTGACAGGCTAGCAGATACCATTGACTTGCGCTAGCCTAGCATCAGCAAACTCTGCAACTAGAAGGACTGGATGAAATGCGCTGAAAACTGTCTTCACTGATAAATATCACGCTGGCTAACTTGGAAATGAGGTCCTGTGTCCAAAATTCTGTACTACCCCTTTATTGGAACACACCAACTTTTCAGTAAATTAGCATACTTGCTGTCTACAACCACTTAAACCTACAGCTATACTGTAGGTCAGCTACAGGCTAACTGGTCTACCCACTTCCAGTGTATTATGCTAAGCTAATCTAACAGTGTCAGACTGGGTTATTTCACACACAGAAAAGAGTACAGTACGTATGTATCCTCTCATTTAACTCTGGGGTAGACAAATAAAGCATTTTCCCAAAAAGTTGGCGTGGACTCTACATGGTCAGGAGGAGCTGGGCTAGTATGCAGTGGCCTGAAAGTTGTGGGTTCAATTCCCAGCTTCCACCGCTGTGCCCTTGAGCAAGGCTCTTCACCCCGAGTTGATCTGGGACAACGCAATCCCTTGTAATATAGTTGACATGTAAGTCACTTTATACAGAAATAGTGTCTGCTAAAAAAAGTGTCTGCTAAATGTAATGTAATGTAATGCAATGTAAAGGATCCATACATTCAGAAGGGGACAGAGAGCGGAGGACATCAACGACTGGAGCAAACACATCCCATCCGCCGCCTTCATGGACAGACTCCATTTCTACAAACACGCACAAAAACACACACACACACATACTGAACGCTAAACACACCATTGACACAGTTATGGAAAAAAGTTATGTTTTGTTGTACTTTTGTTTGCACACAAAACCAGATATTTTATATCCACTGTTATTTAGGTAGGAACACCAACCATTTCACTACATATTGTGTGTTGTATGTGACAAATTAAATAATCTGATTTGCATTCGTGTCATGTCTGCTGAAGAAAGAGATAATGATGTTTTCCTGCTTTGAAGGCTGGCTAGGGCTTATGAACAGACAAACTAAAAAAAAAACGAAACAGACAGACAAACAAACAAACCCTGATGAAAACATTACCTCCACGGCGGAGGTCATTACGCTGTCTAGGGTCTCATGACGTTCTTAAAGCTCCAATATGATGGTTCAAACTCTTATTGTTTCAGTATCCAATTTATCTTACAAAGTCTGCATGGCACCTGAGCCTGTTCTGAGTAGTTTCTGTAATGACTATTGCTCACTCTCAAAATGTGTGTGTGTCTGTGTGTGTGTGTGTGTGTGTGTGTGTGTGTGTGTGACGCTGTGTGTGTGTTTGTGCGTGTAAAAAGGAAAGAAAAAAACTAACCACGACTGGAACGTGGCGAATCATCCATCCTCTCACCAGATGAGGGCAACAGGTCTGGGTCCTCATTCTGGGTGGTGATTGGCTGATCTGGCTGCTCGTCAGACAGGGGAGGAGCCAAGCCACTGGGTGGTGAGTGGCTTGTGGATGCTGCTGTTGCCGTAGCAATCCTTTCTCTCAAGAAATGACACACAGGAACAGAGAAACACTCCTCTTCCTAACAAACACAAGCACGCACACACACACACACATACACACACACATTAAAATGAGTAACACATACAGATATACCAAGTTTAAGTAACCAATTTAAAACACTGAATATCCAGCCATTTAAAACACCAGAAAATCCAGCCATATTCATGGGTTTCATCAGGTCCCTTTCCACAGGTGTATTAATCAAGCACCATGCAGTCTGCATTGATAATCAAGTAGCTTGATTGTATACACCTGTGGAAAGGGACCTAATGAAATCCATGAATAAACACAGAATTGCGAAAAAAATAAAATAAAATAAACCTAGTTATGCCAGGAAAAGAGCATACTTTATAAGCCAGCCGATCCCGGTGCCACTGGGTAGGAGCGGCCACATCCCCTTTAGACAACGGCAGTGCGGAATCAGCCAATCTTCTCATGATCTTCCTGAGCAGCGCTGCATTGCTCCCATCAGCCAATGACTGGGGCCCTTGGCCACGGGTGGGAGGGGCTACATGGTGGAGGTGGGAGGAGCTTGGCCCTGCAGGTGAGTCCACAGTACAGTGGGAGGGTGCGGCTTGAGTAGGCAGGTGCATGTTATGGGATGAGGAACAGGCCTCAGGGGGCGGGGTCACCCTGGAGTGGGTGGAGCTATGCTGAGTTGAAAAGTCCGTGTTATGGAGGGAGGGGGCGGGTCCAGAAAGTGGGGTTGGCCTGTCAATCACCTCTAGGGGAGTGACCTGAGTTCCACCATCGGTCACCCAAGCGTCCAATAAATCTGTCAGACGGAGTACTGTAGACAGAGGAAAGAAACACTTAGTGCGCACACACACACACACACACACACACACACACACACACACACACACACAAAAATGCAGTCACGTTCGTAAATGTGCTCTGACTCTACTTACTGCTTTGAGACTGAGATGAACCCTCATCTGCTCTGGACCTGAAATGTAAGTGCGCACACACACACACACACACACACACACTGCGTCAGCACACATCAACATGCGATATATGGAGTTTTCCCTCTGCCAGTTAAAACATTTTAGAAGGAGGGGAGGGGAAAGGAGAGTAGAGGAGAGGAGAAAAGCAGAGGGGAGAGGAAAGGAGAGATGATAAGAGAGGAGGGGAGGGGAGAGGAGAAGAGATGAGATGAGATGAGATGAGATGAGATGAGATGAGATGAGATGAGATGAGATGAGATGAGATGAGATGAGATGAGATGAGATGAGATGAGATGAGATGAGATGAGATGAGATGAGATGAGATGAGATGAGATGAGATGAGATGAGATGAGATGAGATGAGATGAGAAGAGAAGAGA
Source organism: Sardina pilchardus (assembly GCF_963854185.1). Lineage (NCBI taxonomy): Eukaryota > Metazoa > Chordata > Actinopteri > Clupeiformes > Clupeidae > Sardina > Sardina pilchardus. The sequence goes on from NC_085016.1 coordinate 4,267,934, forward strand.
TGAGATGAGATGAGATGAGATGAGATGAGATGAGATGAGATGAGATGAGATGAGATGAGATGAGATGAGATGAGATGAGATGAGATGAGATGAGATGAGATGAGATGAGATGAGAGGAGAGGAGAGGAGAGGAGAGGAGAGGAGAGGAGAGGAAGGAAGAGAAGAAGAAAGAAAGGTGAGAAGAGTAGAGGAGAAGAGAGGAGGGCACTGCTGCAGTATTCCATCCTGACAGCTAAGCATTTTTCACCTCCAGGTTTTGCGGATCTGCTCTTTAATGGACGGCAATGTTGCGCTGAAAGAAAAGAAGAAGATGGAGCAGCTATGAATGACTAAGTTGACGTTTGAGAAAGGCACATTTATCGCAGGTTGTTTTCTATACAAGCCAAGTACTATGTAAGGTAATGATGGTCATTTTGACACCACAGGTGAATGAAGACCCAGTCAGGCAATGATAGAAAAATCAGGAGCAGATTTACATAGAGTTGCACCATTTGGGGAAAATATCATGATACAGGTCATAAAACACAGCCCTGCAGCTTACAGAATGCGGCTAATACACAGGAAATGTACTGCTTTTACTATTGGGAAATTGCGTCGGTTGATATAGTAAATGTGATATATCTGGTGCAGCCCTACATTTACAATGGCACGGTGTACACCAAGGCAGCACGGCATAAGCACATTAGGATTCACCAGCGACTCTCACTAAACAAGACGATAGGCAGGGTGGAGCACGACCGTTTGATTGATGGACGTACTGTCCAATGCTGCTACTTGGCTTTGGATACAATGGGCCGGAGTTTTTTGAGCCCTGCCCGTTCCACAGATGATTGACGTGTTTAATTTCCATTTCAGCGCTTCCAAATCAGTGGCTGTGAGTGGGTTAGGAATATAATTTCAAGCGATTTTGCAAAAATGTCCAAAAAAGAGAATCCCATACCCTACCTTTAACAAGAGATGATGATGGTCATCCCATCTCACATCACACACACAGCATGTGTGTGTGTGTGTGTGTGTGTGTGTGTGTGTGTGTGTGTGTGTAGCCTTTCTTACCAGTTGGGAACAGCATTGTGGGAGCTCCCCTGGCCAATGGTGCTGATCTGATTGACTGTCACATAAAACTGGCAGTTTTCCTAAACACACAGCAGACAACTGGGATTAGGCAACAATGAACAACAAATCTTACACACACACACGCACTTATGCCCACACGCGCGCACACACACACACATACACACACACTTTGACAGACAGACAAAGAGTGACAGACAGACACAGACAGACAGACAGACAGACAGACAGACAGACAGACAGACAGACAGACAGACAGACAGACAGACAGACAGACAGACAGACAGACAGACAACTGTTGCATAAAGCAGGTAATTTCCTAGAAGGTCCAAGCAGCCAGACAGACCGTTTTACTGAGTGAACTGTATCAAGATGGACGAAATGCCAGAATGGTGTGCAGATTTCACAGTCACAGTCACTAATATGTGTACTCCAATGTGTGACCTTTGACCTCTCACCTACCCGCTCAGGCTCCATGTGGAAGTTCAGCTGCAGGTTCTTCACACAGACAATGGCATTCTCCAGACCGGAGTAGCTCTCTCTCTCCTCCATACTGACAGGGAACACACACACACACACACACACACACACACACACACACACACACACACACACACACACACACACACACACACACAGTTTAGCATTTGGGATTTCTGTGGTGTGATGATGTTTTGTTAGAATCTCAATTTCAATCTTACAGCACTTGTGTTTGTAGTGCTGGCTATGGCCATGAAGTGATTCCACCGTAAAACCAACCATGAATCTGTATACGTTTATAATACTGTAGCTTGTGGCATCATGAAAATGTGTGTGTGTGTGTGTGTGTGTGTGTGTGTGTGTGTGTATGTGTGTGTGTATGTGTGTGTGTGTGTGTGTGTGCATGTGAGAGAAATAAAAACACTCACTCCTGCAGCCTACTCCAGGCCTGTGTTGTGAGAACTGCAGGGATGTGGACCACTCCATCGGAGAGATAAAGGACACAGCTCGCATCGGTCTCATCTTGGGAATCGGTCAGATCTTTGACCTATAAACACACACACACACACACACACACACACACACAATTATCAATTATCATTGCATATTCTCTTAGATGAAACAGCTCATCTCTCTCTCATATCATAAGCAGATAGAACCACAGACGTACACCAATGATGGTGGCCTTCGCTGCCTTGTCCGGTGGTATGGCTGTCTCATAGTTGAGAACCAGCTGCTCGATCCAGGGCTCTGGGTCAGTGCGGTTCCTACCCAACCTGCGCATTCCTGTTACTGAGAGAGAGAAGAGATGAATAAACGACTGGGTTCAGCCGAGTCAGTTCTTCAATTTATACATTTGAAAAGTAGCCTACATACAATACAGACATAACGGGATAGCAGAGAAGCTGAAACGTGATTTTTCGTTTTCTTTTGAGTTCCGTGGTAATTTTAGTTCTAGGTCACATAGCATAATGCTAATCTGAGGGGATAAACCACATTCAAACGACTCATTATGTGAAGAGTGATCCATCCAATGAACGACGAAACTGCAGTTCAGTCAGTCAGTCAGTCAGCAAGGTAACGCACAGTTGGTGTGCATCTAATCTGATTTATGGCACAAAATGTTATGCGTTATTTAACTTCATAAACCACGGTTTATTCTTACGGTTTATTCTAATAGTAACGTTAACGTTACAGACACTCAGGTAACGTTGAGAAACCTTTGAAATCACAGGAGAAGCTCAGATGCTGCAGCGCAGTTGCCAATGTGATGTCTAACTTACCTTATTAAAACTCCATAGCATAGGCTACGGTTGATGACAAATAAGTTGTCTTTATCGTGATTTAGTTATCAGACCCGTGTCCAATTCAATTTTCTCTGACGTTATGCACTCCTCTACGCAGTTTACTTTTCAAACTGAACACTTCTTTAACAACATCCGTTAACATTTTCAAAATAAAAGTCAACCCATGTCATCACGCGAGCGAACGACATGAAGGACTTATGGCGCCCTCGTGAGGACTACTTTAGTAATGTAAGATATAATTCAAAGCTCATTGCTTTTGCATGATTGCATGAGGAATACTTCTCAAAACAACAGCAATCATATGGGTGCTATTGTTCTGGGATGTTTCCCTCATGCAAGCATGTATTTTAAGCCTTTCAAGCATTTATTTTAAATAGCAGGCTATTTTAATTAATCCACCTAACATAAATGCAGAAAGGCTCCAATAGTAGCCTACCGAACCTTTCTGTAATTATTTTAGAGGAATTAGTTGAAATAGCCTAGCTAGTTCAGATTCCTCTAGTAGCACTGAGGTCTTCGCACTTGTTCTTGGACTAAAAGCATAACCTCACGAGGGCGCCATAAGTCCTTCATGTCTTTCGCTCTGAGCCCTCTGTATATGTGTGTGTGATTTGGATTTTCTTCATGAATTGCAGGTGCATGTGATGTGAAAGCATGCAGTATTTTGTCAAAATACTAATATTACCCAGGGGGCAAAACCCCCTTTTTTTTACGGAAATCAGACATGGGCTGCTGTAAAAGGTTGTCATACAAAAATAAAATCTTGGGTGCCCCAGGATCACAACCTGGGGGCCAACCCGGTCAATAAGCTGCTGTTTGTGTGTTATCACCCTTTTTATGCCCCATTATAAGTCTATGGACAAATATATTATGGGGTGAATGAATAGGGTAAAAAAATTAACAAATAGTTATTCCCACAAAAATTCCTTCGATGATTACTCACTGTAAGATAATATTTTTTTGTATTGCAAGTTTTCTGAAATACTTTATACATTTATGTAGATGAACCATTATCAAATGAAATATGCACAAATTTGCATACATTTATAGCCTTGGGCTTGGGGGGCTTAAAGTGCACCTCTATCAACCAAACAAACTTTTGGTGAAAGGTCCGGCTATGCTGAATATTAAAATGAATGTTAACATGGGACAATTTTGGGTTACACTAACCTAAAGCTACATGGGTGTACATTGAGAATCTATGCATTACAATACAATGCAAATACTATAGAGAGATTCATTGTCAAATGTTGTGGAAGAAGGTGAGACTTGTCTTATCACATATTAAATCATATCTACAGGGTGTAAGATCCTAGAAAATATATAGGTTAGGCTCAGCCTAGGCTGTTTCTTACTGTATTTACCCATAAGGTACAGGCCAAACTTTCAATAATTAGGCTATTGCGTACATTTATGTTGCCTCATTTACATATTTGTACATGATATTTTAAAAAAACTTGCAATACAAAAAAGTATTGCCTTAATGTAAATAATCATCTGAGGAATTTTAGTGGGGATATCTATTTGTTAAAATGTTTACCCTATATTCATAGGCTATTAAATATTTATTTATTTTACCCTATATTCACCCCATAATATATTCGCCCATAGACTTATAATGGGGCATAAAAAGGGCGATAACACACAAACAGCAGCTTATTGACCGGGTTGACCACCCAGGTTGTGATCCTGGGGCACCCAAGATTTTATTTTTGCATGTCCAGTATAAGGACGGGGTTTTCACAACTGTACCAAGATGTGACAACTGTGCTCAGTTTGGAGATCTGATGGGACATGTGCCCACTGACGGGCCTAAAATGCCAGTCCCCACACGCCAGTTTGTTCTCGACACATCACGGTCCGCCGTCACATCTGCAGCTTTGTACGCGGGCGCTGGGGTTGCATTGTGTTCCACGATGAAGAAGACAATGCAACACTCTCCCCACGCAGAGTACGCAGAGCGCGTAGGGCCCCAAGTACCTGGCGGGGCCCCCTAAAGTAAGGTTGCTAAAAATGTTATCATATATCTTTGATCTTTTAATATCTTATCAACCACAAAGGAAACTTAGATCTTATAATGCTAATCTTTTAATTGTACCTAAAATGCTTCAAGCAAAGTGGAGAAGCTGCTTTTATCCATTATGCCATGAAAACCTCTTTGTATAAGTCTCATCTTATCCTGTTGACTACTTTCTCTAACTGATTATTTTCTGTTATTGTGTGACATGTTCTTTTCTATATATTCTTTTACATGTTATGTTTTCTATGTTCTGTGTTTTCTATGCTCTATGTTTCTATGTTCTTTTCTATATTTCTGACATGTTGCTGATTGATCATAAGTGGTCACAGCAATGTAGAGGATGGACTCTTTTCATTATTGTGTTGTTCCAAATGTGCAGCACTTTGAGCTGCAGTCTGTGTACGAAATGTGCTAATAAAGATGATTATTGTTATTACAGTGCATGCAAATGCACTGTTCTGTTCTTCCTAGGCATCTTCTTCTTATTATTATAGTGCATGAAAATGCACTATACTGTTCTTCCAAAATCTTCTTATTATTACAGTGCATGAAAATGCACTGTACTGTTCTTCCTAGACTTCTTATTATTATTCTGCTTACCACTTTTTCTGCCCGCAATTCCTCTTCAACCGTTTAACTTAGAAACTTCATTCAAACTCTGTAACGTAGGTCTTCTAATGGATCGGGTTGCTATAATTTTTCAACTTTGTAACTTTTATACTTTTTAAACTATAAATTAAAAACTATTAAAAATTACCCCATAGACTTAACATTGGCCTCTATGACATCACAATCGGGTCGTTGAGCAATTAGAATCTTATGCCAGGTGGCCAGCCCCACCTGCAGCAGCCCTCTCTCTCTCAGGCTATTAAGCAGACAATCTCTCTGTGAAGACTACATATCCTGTTAACTGTTTCCTCTGTCCACAACTGTTTCAAAATAAAAGTCCTCGCTGCAATAATACACTATTAAATCATTTAACCATTGAAACTACTCATCTATTGAACTGTTCAACGATTCCAACTGTCAGTTATCATCAACTATGCTTCCATTCAACTACATGAAACCTCCATGTACCTAGCAACCAACATAGCAACCATTAAAATTAAGCGTTTTTGACAGTTTCCATAGCAACCAACATGATTATACTTTCGTAACTTCTTTATTCCTGATAGTGGGCACCATGGATACCCTAGCAACTACTGTTTCAAAATAAAAGTCCTCACTAGCAAGTTAGCATTGTTAGCATGGGTAGCATTGTTAGCATAGTTAGCATTTTTAGCATAACTGCTAAAAATGATTAGCTAAGTTAGCTAATCAACCTGGTTAGCATTGTTAGCATAGTTAACATTGTTAGCATAGTTAGCATGTTTAGCACAACTGCTAAAATGATTAGCTAAGTTAGCTAATCAACCTGGTTAGCATTGTTAACATAGTTAGCAATGTTAGCATAGTTAGCATTTTTAGCATTACTGCTAGAAATTATCAGCTAAGTTAACTTATCAACCTGGTTAGCATTGTTAGCATAGTTAACATTTTAGAATACCTGTTAGAAATTATTAGTTAAGTTAGAACAGGAATGTTTAAGCTTTAAAATGTCTACCTTAACACTATCAACTCTCTTTAAACTATGCAACCACCATGTTTACCCTAGCTACACCTTAGTAGCCATATCTACATTTTTTTGCATTTTCATGCACTGGTAATTCCTTGGAATTGCATTTCTAGTTCTACTTCTTCTAACGCTCGCAATTCAGCTTGAACCGTTTAACGTAGAAACTTCATTCAAACTATGCTACGTAGGTCTTACTTAGGACATATGTGCTATGACTTTTCAACTTTGTAACTTTTATACTTTTTAAACTATTAGTTAAAAACTATTACAATTTCCCCCATAGACTTAACATTGCTCATTAAGACATCACGGCAGCAATTAGAATCTTACTCCAGCTGGTCAGCCACCTGGGCACCAACTGTCAGTTTCTCTCAGGCTTTACAATCTCTCTGAAGACTACATATTCTGTTCCCCTGTATCCTCTGCGCACAACAGTATCAAAATAAGTCCTCCTAATTCCATCCAACTTTATATCCATTCATCTTCTTCAAACCATTCACTCATCCACCCATTCTAAACAGTCTGCCTATCAACATCAATTAGACGCTCTACATTCAACTTTTAAACAATCTTCTGTCTCAGGCTGGCTCTCTTAAGACTAGCCAGTTAAATTGATTACACCTGTATCTGTATCCACTACTCTCAGTAGAGAGCTGTCTCTCCATTCTACAAGAATATAAGGCACATTCCATCCAACATTCTATCCATTCATCTTCTTCAGACCATTCACTCATCCACCCATTAAACTGTCTATCAACATCTATTAAACAATCTGTCTATCAACATCCATTAAACTCTCTGTCTATCAACATTAATTAGACTATCTACATTCAACTTTTAAATTATTTACTCTGTCTCAGGCTTTAAGAGTACACTCTGGCTCTCTTAAGACTAGCCAGTTAAATTGATTACACCTGTATCAACTACTCTCAGAGAGCTGTATCAGTGTCTCTCTTAACAAGAATATAAGGCACATTCCATCCAACCTTCTATCCATTCATCTTCTTCAGACCATTCACTCATCCACCCATTAAACTGTCAATTAATATCTATTAAACAATCTGCCTATCAACATCCATTAAACATTCTGTCTATCAACATTAATTAGACTATCTACATACAACTTTTAAAGTATTTACTGTGGGTCCCTCTCAAGCAGCGTTTATATGTCCTCCCTCGCTCCTCGATCCTCAATGATCTACATAAAGAAAGCTAGAAGAAGGGCTAGACTATCCCATTGTTGCCGCTCCATCATTCTTTATGTAGATCAGTGAGGAGCGAGAGAGGACGCGTAAACGCTATATGAGAGGCACCTTCTGTCTCAGGCTTTAAGCATACAATCTCATTAAGACTACAGATCCTGTTTCACTACTTCCTCTGTCCACAACTGTTTCAAAATAAAGGTCCTCACTGCAATAATACACTATTAAATCATTTAACCACTGAAACTACTCAACTATTGAACTGTTCAACCATTCCAACTGTCAGTTATCATCCACTATGCCTCCAGTCAACTACATAAAACCTCCATGTACCTAGCAACCAACATAGCAACCATTAAAATTAAGTGTTTATGACCGTTTCCATAGCAACCAACATGATTATACTGCAGTAACTTCTTGTTTCCTGATAGTGGCCACCATGGATACCCTAGCAACACATGTTTCAAAATAAAAGTCCTCACTACCAAGTTAGCATGGTTAGCATAGTTAGCACTTTTAACATAACTGCAAAAAATCATCAACTAAGTTAGCTAATCAACCTGGTTAGCATTGTTAGCATTGTTAGCATAGTTAGCATTTGTAGCATTACTGCTAGAAATCATCGGTTAAGTTAGCTAATCAACCTGGTTAGCATTGTTAGTAAAGTTAGCATTGCTAGCATAATTAACATTTTTAGCGTAACTGCTAGAAATCATTAGCTAAGTTAGCTAATCAACATTTTAACATGAATAGAAATCATTAGTTAAGTTAGAACTGGAATGTTTCAGCTTTAAACTGTCTACCTTCACACTATTAACTCTCTAAACTATTCAACCACCCTACCTACACCTTAGTAACCATATCTACATTATCCATCTATTTTTGCATTTTCATGCACTGGTAATTCCTTGGAATTGCATTTCTAGTTATTATTATTCTCCTAACCAGGTCCTAATTAGCTTCAACCGTTTAACTTAGAAACTTGGTTCGAACTTTGTTACGTAGGTCTTGAAAATAAGACTAAGTCTATGTATATTTCAGTTCTGTAAACTTGATACTTTTTGAAATATTAGCAAAATATTTTTCCCCATTGACTTTTCATAGACCTCTGAAGCTGCCCTGTTGCCCATATAAGGAGATCCGGGAGTTAATTGAAGCCAACTGCCCATATATGGGAAGCTTTTTTGTAGGCGAACTTCAGAGGTCTATCGCACTGCACTGCTGATTAAGCTGATTTGCACCTGTGTCAAGAGCCAGCTGCTCAAAGGCCCTATCAAGTTTAATTGACAGCCAGTTAAATTGAACCTGCATTATCAGCTCTCTCTGTCTACCCATTCACTCATACACACACACACACACACACACACACCTCACTGCAGCACTTCATATATACCACACTTCTCCATGCACTCCACAACATTCCTTAACCTAACTCTCCCATTTCACTGCATCATAGAAAGCCATGCTCCTTACATCCACTCACACACACACACACGCACGCACGCACGCACGCACACTCACACGCACTCACACTCACTCACACTCAGAGGTGGAAAAGTCAAGCTTCAGAGAGTAAAAGTCCAATCACGTATTGGTTCTATCTGTGCACTTAAACACAGGTGATCTCACCAATTAGCTGCTCTGCCTGGCTGAAGAGTTACTACTGAGAATCAGCTGGTTGGTTGGACTTTTGTTGAATTCTGGGGTATTCTGACTGTATTCTGATGTGTTCACCATAGAATGGGATCCTTTAAGCTCTGATATTAGCTGCACAGTTGGCCATGTTTAGTTCAGAGAAGGCCTTGTAGCTTAGAACATCCAGATATGGGTGATAGCATGGGCCGAGGGCCGGAGCCATTGTATCTGGGTCAGAGCTGGGTTTTTCCACATGTTTGTGCCTCGTTTAGTTTGTGCCACGTTTACATTTGATTCATGTTAGGAGTATAATAATGTTTCCTTATTGTATTTCTCGCTGAGACGGATCGAGAAGCCAACCGCATAGCATCACGCGCAAGATACTATGTGCCACGCTTGATGGCAATTCACACTACGAGGACTCTGTCAGTTTTACTGAGCGAGACTTAGACTGTGTCTGTTATTCACTTATTGTACCAACAATAAATCATCATTCAATCGCCGATCCTGATCCAGCCGTCAAGCTTTATTGACCAACTTCAATTCAGACATTAGAACATTAACCGAAACACAACGGTTTGCCCCTAAGCCACATACATACAACACACTGCCCCCCCCCCCCTTCCCTCACCTTCCTCTGTCCACAACTGCTTGTAAATTTAAGTTTGTTTCACATTTTATCTTATGTCTTGCTTTTGCATGCACTGGTAATTTCCTCGAAATTACGTTTTCTAGTTTTATTATTATTATTATTATTATTATTATTATTACTATCTTTGTCACAATCTTAATGCAGTATTGTATATGATCACATTTTCTTATATAGTTTCAATGTATTTAAGTTAATCAGTGTCTAAGAACTTTCTGAAGTATCATTGGTTTCTTTTTCAATAAGGTATGAAAATATGAAAAGTGACACAGAGGGTAAATCTGTGAATAGCTCAAGGACCGAAGGACCAGGATGACCAGTTTTGTTGTATGTTGGCCTCCAGGGGCCATGTTAATCCATCCCATATCAACTCATTATGACACCCTTTGACTGCATGCCAAGTTTAGTGGAATTCCGTTCATGGGGGACAATAATAAGTAAGGGATAATCAACGACGCGCCGTGCGTTTATAGGAAAATAATGCACGTTCGAAGTAATAAGGACCCGACGCCACAGGCGGAGGGGACTTTACACTTCAATAAGTGCATTATTTTCCTATAAACGCACAGGGCGCGGAGTTGATTATCCCGCTTATACCACTGCTACTATCACTTTCGTTTATATTGCCGCTGTCTTAGATACAACGTTGTTGTTTTTACCGTTACATTGACATTGGCGAATTAATATTATAGTGTAATAAGCCCAAAAGTAGGGAACTACTTCATAGCCGTGCGGTATATAGAAAAATAATGCACGTTCCAAACAGCGCATCACAATAGGAAATTTGACCAAGCAGTGGTATAAATGAATATTACATTTAGTGTCTGTACACTATACGCACGCATACATACACACATACTCATATACACACATGCAGACACACACACACACACACACACACACACACACACACACACGCATACCTAACACACCCAACTAGCACTGACCATTTCTCTGTTTACTTTTATGTCTCTTGAACACGTCCCTTGGTTTTACTTTCTAAATGAGTAAGAGGGCAAATGTAAACATGTAAAGTAAACAGTCACAATCCTTTCGGTCCTCTGAATAGAGCCATTTCCTTCCCACCCTTTATCAGTATTCCACACAACGTCTCCTGGGAGGTCATGGACTCTGGGCAGGGACTGGCCCATCAGCGACTGATGCAGAAGAATTTAGTTTAAAATGTGCATGCAATACTGTGTTATCTGTGACATTCCCACGTGGAAAAGGTCTACATGCTTCTTACAGTACAATGCAGTACAATACAATTACACAAAATTCACTTGTTTTCATACCTTTGGCCACAATTTATATTTTGAATTATTGTTCACATTTAAATTCATTTATTTACATCCAAGATAATGACATTTGAAAATGAATCACCACTAAGGCCTGAGGCATTTCTATGGAGCCATCCAAATCTGCTGCCAATTTGGATTTTGCTCTGCAGCTCAAGCTGGAAACCTGCACATCTATCTCTCCTGCTTCCTGTCCCTGTTTGCTGGGTCCAATCACAAGCTAATCCACCAGGCACACCCGGATTGTTGATCTGATTGGTTGAAGGACTATCCAAGCGTACAGAGTCATTGGAACTCAGGCCGTGTCCCCAACCCAGACTTTAAAGGAATACGCCACCCAAAAATGAAATTAAGCTAGTCTCGGTCACCCCCAGAGTTAGAACAGTGAAAAAAACCCGGTTAAAATCCGTCCGGGCATTCTCCTGCTTTGGGAGCAGCGATGTTAGCTTTAGCTTAGAACAGTTGCTGTAGATGAAGGGTGTCAGTGAGCACGTCCTCCAAAAAGTGACCGAGACGTCTACATTTTTTTCTAAATATATCTTGGGAGCCGTGTGTTCAAAACGAGTACAAATCATAATGCAAAATCGAACGAGACTATTACCTGGGCAGATCTTTACTTGGAACTATTTTCAGCCTCATCGCCGACGAAGCACCGCTAGCTAGGCGCAAAGTTCTCACGTAGCACCACTTGTGAAGTTCCAGTCGAATCTAGTTGGGAGTTTACAAGACTGCTACGTGAGAACTTTGCGCCTAGCTAGCGGTGCTTCGTCGGCGATGAGGCTGAAAATAGTTCCAAGTAAAGATCTGCCCAGGTAATAGTCTCGTTCGATTTTGCATTATGATTTGTACTCGTTTTGAACACACGGCTCCCAAAATATATTTAGAAAAAAATGTAGACGTCTCGGTCACTTTTTTGGAGGACGTGCTCACTGACACCCTTCATCTACAGCAACTGTTCTAAGCTAAAGCTAACATCGCTGCTCCCAAAGCAGGAGAATGCCCGGACGGATTTTAACCGGGTTTTTTTCACTGTTCTAACTCTAGGGGTGACCGAGACTAGCTTAATTTCATTTTTGGGTGGCGTATTCCTTTAAAACTTGAAATTGCACTTGCTCTGAAAATGTGCTAAAATGTTGTCAGTTCATTAAAAAAAATACAATATACCTTTAAATAGTAACTTAAAAATGCACATAATGCACAATTTGGGTTCATATCTGTGCAATTTGTGAATATTTTTCACAAATTGTCCCCAACAATTATTACATTATTGTCCCCAACAATACTGTCATTACCGCGACAGTCTATGATTACTATAAGGATTTATTTGAGGGCAAGACTTGTTTATGTAGTAACCATGGAAATGAAGACTAGCAGGGGAGCACATGTCAGCCATGAAAGAAGAGTGACATTTGATGTCTGAAAAAGTAAGTAATTTAATTATATTCCTTCTGATCATGGAGTAGACTTATTCAGCGTCATTACCATACATGCTGTTGCAACAATATTTTGATTAAAAAAATTAAATATTCACATGATTTATGTGTATTTAGAGTTATTGTTGCACTAGCTGTTGAGTGATGTTAGCAAATCCATGACGAAAAATGTCATGACCGCAACATGTCACTACCAACACAAAACTTGTTGTGTTGGTAATGACAGGTGATGGTGGTAATGACATGTTCTGTGTCACTATACACTGCACAAAAGAAATTAAAGGAATTGCTCGGTATTTTACACTTTAAGCCCGTTTTCTGTATTCCCTAGGATGCAAATGATTGTTTGACACCGAAATGTTCTCTGTATGGCTTCAGCATTGCTCGCTATGCGCCAGGATGATTATGTCCTTATAACACCCCTAAACGTTCATTTTTAAAAATGTGCAACTCACCGAGTGGTTACTGGTCTTCAACGATCTTCTATACTATAGCAAGTTTACCAACGAAATACAGCTTCTGTCATCTTTTATCAGAGATTTTCTAAGTCCTGGAACTACTTTTTCAGATACGTCACAACCGTGTGTGCCTAATACAACACAACAGAAGTTGAATTTCGGTGCAAATCTTGCTATAGAGATCGCTAAGACATGTGACCAAAGTCATCAAAACACAAAGAATTATGGGTACGTTTGGCTCGCCTGATGCCAGCCCATGTAAACTAGTGGGTCTGGGTCTATGATCTGGCATGATAATAATGAAAACTAAGCGTGAAAAAATTGTGTGAAAAACAGTTATAATCTCGCGCTTCCTTAGTGCTGCTATCCAAGCCATTCCTCGCCTTTTTGTCACCTCTGAAACATGACGTATACTATTCTTTTTCCACGCTGGAAAACTATAAAAGATAAGCTTCATGTTACTCTATTGAATTTTATAACACAGCAGGTAAACGGCATTTCGACAACTGCACTTCGTTGTTCCCGCACGTCAGTAAAACAACTTAATTTTGGGCCACCTATTCCCAAAATGCGTTGCGTTTTACGTCACGTTCTCAATCTCTATAGATGATCGTTGAGGACCAGTAACCACTCGGTGAGTTGCACAGTTTTAAAAATGACAGAATCATCCTGGCGCATAGTGAGCAATGCTGAAGCCATACAGAGAACATTCTAAAGCAGCCAAATTGCAACAGGATCAATCGTCGAGATTTCGATGTCAAACCCTCGTTTGCATCTTAGGCAATACAGAAAACGGACTTAAAGTGTAAAATACCGAACTATTCCTTTAAGGGAACACTGATTCAAAGGAGTATAGCATCAAGTCAGTCACACTTGTGGGATATTGATCTGGCCAGATATGTAACAGAGGTGGTTGTGAATCAGGTTCATCTGCTCTGATGTCAACGACATTTTCTACAGGTGTAGGCCTACTAGAGGGCCAACTGTGAGACGACCCCCAAAACAGGAATGGTTTTACAGGTGGTGGCAACTGGTCATTTTTCCATCTTCATCCTTCTTGACTATTCACTAGTTTTGCATTTGGATAGGGTCAGTGTTACTACTGGTAGCATAAGCCAGTATTCTGGAGCCTACAGAGGTTGCACAAGTAGTCCAGAATGGCACACCAATACTTTCCATTGCCAGAAAGGTTGCTGAGTCTCCCACTGCAGTCTCAAGAACATGGAAGAGATTCCAGGAGACAGGCAGTTGCTCTAGGAGAGCTGGTAACGCTTTAGAATAACATGTGCTTATTAGCTATTAACAATGCATAATAAGCAGTTAACAATCAGTTACTAACAGATAGTTAACTGTTGTTATCCTTTAATAACATTAACTAACTGTTAACATACAGCTTGTAAGTGTTAATAAGCAGCATTTAAAGGTGCTTACAAGCATATTTGTTAACAGTTAACGTGCAGCTTGTATGTGTTAACAAGCAGCTTGTTAATGGTGAAAAAAGACATTTCTTACCTACTTGTAGTAAATTCTGCAGCCCCCCAATCTAAAGCGAGAACTATGTAAGTAACAGTTAACAAGCCACTTCTTACCTGCTTGTAGTAAATTCTGCAGCCCCCCAATCTAAAGCGTGAACTATGTAACTAACAGTTAACAAGCCTAACATTCTATCTTTAAATCGGTTAAGCTGTGAGAAATGCACCTTCAAAATTGCTGCAAATGGTGGGATGCGAACCCAGGCCACCTGCATCACAATATATGCTGTATCCCACTGAGCTAAGTTCACACAATCATAGCAGGTGAAATTGTTTAACTTGTTTCTAATTCCTGCTGATGTTTTTTTTATCATACCAATTACTCTTTTTACAAATATAAAAACACACACTAAGAGCTATCATTTAAGAAAAAGTGGAGAGGAGTCGGAGACTATAAATAGGGACAGACATCCTGCCTCGCCTCTATTTGACCTAATGCTAATACGACCCATTATTGTTTTAAGCTAACTTCATTTAAGCATCGGTTGCTAGGTAGCCAAATATTTACGCCAAATATTCTAGAGCGGAGCGTAGTGCTTTGCTTTACACGTAGACTGCGGAAAAAAATACTGTTTTATGCATTCACTGAACTGAAACACCATCAGAAACATATTTGTAAAAAGAGTAATTGGTATGATAAAAAAACAACTCAAACAATTTCACCTGCTTTGCTTGTGTGAACTTAGCTCAGTGGTTTACAGCATACAGTGCAATGCAGGCAGCCCGGGTTTGCATCCCACCATTTGCAGCAATTTTGAAGGTGCATTTCTCACAGCTTAACCGATTTAAAGATAGAACGTTAGGCTTGTTAACTGTTAGTTACATAGTTCTCGCTTTAGATTGGGGGGCTGCAGAATTCACTACAAGTAGGTAAGAAATGTCTTTTTTCACCATTAACAAGCTGCTTGTTAACACTTACAAGCTGCACGTTAACTGTTAACAAATATGCTTGTAAGCACCTTTAAATGCTGCGTATTAACACTTACAAGCTGTATGTTAACAGTTAGTTAATGTTATTAAAGGATAACAACAGTTAACTAACTGTTAGTAACTGATTGTTAACTGCTTATTATGCACTGTTAGCTAATAAGCACATGTTATTCTAAAGCGTTACCGGAGAGCTAAATCAAAACAGTCTGTGGCAGCCTGGTGTGGCTAACTTTGTATCAGCAGGTGGCAATCACAATTTAGCTAGGCTATAGGTTGCAAACACAATGATTTTTTAGCTAGGTTTAAAAACAGTGTCTTTTCGGTTCCGTTGTCAATGTGCGTCCACAACCTCGCGGCAGGCGTTCGAGTCCAGGCAGTCCGTTTCTCCTCCCGTTTTCCACTTCCGGGGTGAAAGGCCACTATTCTTTTTATGAAGTGTCTGCACCAATCCCCTTAGTTTGTTGATCAAGCAATTATTACAGCCTGCTGAAATGGATGGCTCACAGCTAGCCCATTCAGTCTTTTCCCACCCCACAGTTTAAAGTTGCACACACAGTCAACATCTCACGTCCAGTTATATAAACCCAAAGGAACCTCATAATAATAGTTTTACATTAGTCATATATCCCACTCCCCTACACTCACACTCAGTCATGTTTCAACACACTTTAAGTCAATATCACACAGGACTTCTCCTTAACTATTACAAAGAAACTATTCTGAATTAAGGGTCAATTACTTCTGTAAAATAAAGGTAACTACAGGATAATTATTACACAATTACTACATAAAGAAAGAGAAATCATGGCCATGTTACCTATAGTACCATTCAATATTTCAACCATTCAATTACCTACCATGTAATTGTGCTACTTTGCCTGGTAATAACTTTGCTCGTAAGTCTAGGGGGATTTGAATAGCTAGCCAAACTTCAGTGTAACTTACCCTGCATGTCTGTGATAACGTGGACGTGAAGCTATGTCTGTAGTGTGGGTAGGGGTGTGTGGGACTGTTGAAGGCCACAAGAGAAGATCTTACCAGCCCTGAAGGCTTTATCTTTAAAGCATGTTGAATATCCATTGTGTATGATACTGTGCTATACAAATAAATCTGACTTTGACTTTGTTTGGTAGAAAATTGACTGGTGTTTTGCAAATAGGCTGGTATAACCCACTTCAAGGACAGTTGGCTTGTTCTTTAAGGTGAAACAGAAACTGAGGGGGAATCAGCCTCCTTACTCTGCAGTTCAGACAGAAGTTTATTTAGAACAAGAACTATCAACTGTCTCTATCAACTTAGAAGAACCGTCTGAATGTGAAAGCATTTCCTGGGGTGGGGGTGTGGGGGTAGATAGATTACATTTTGGAGTCAACAACCAATTGCAGTTTTGAACCCCCCCCCCCCCCCCCCCCCCCCCCCACACACACACACACTACCCCCACCCCTGTAAATGAAAGAGTACAAGCACATAAAAAGCTGTGATATGCGAGTCCTGGAGAAAGACTCACTACTCCGAGGAAAGACGCACTACACAGAAGAAAGACTCACTGCATAGAAGAAAGACAATATTCAGAAGAAAGACTCACTGCATAGAAGAAAGACACTATTCAGAAGAAAGAGGAAACCCAGAGGAAAGACGCTCTACTGAATCTTGGTAAGTTGTGAGCTATTTCTCACAACCCCACTATTCATCAGGCAGATATTAAATATATGCATAAAATAACATAGACTAGGCCTATATGTAACCTTGTAGACTTCTGCATTGTCTTGTTTATAATTGAAGGTAACCCAAAACAAGCTTGGGATACTGTCCAAATATTATTCTGCACACACGTACAGCCAAGAATACACAGGGTGCGTCGTTATGTGATGTGAAAGCATACAGTACAGTATCCATTGGCCATAGTGGTGGCAATCTGGGATAGGTGTTGCGCCGATGTATCTGTGTAGCCTGCATGTGGGAGTGTGTCGTTAATCCGCTTGTGATTGGTCAGTTGTAAAAAAGACAGCAGTAAGGCGTTTTTCCGCTAGAAGTTGAACATTTCTCAACTTCGAGCTGCAGAAAAAAGACGGTTGCTGTCGCGTTTTAAAAGAAGCCAGCAACTTTTTTGAAAACACGCTCTACTCCATAGGGTTATAATGACGCCAGCAGCTGAGAAAAATACGCTTAGTCTGATGTGGTATATCCTACCGACCTGTAGGGGTCGCTATCATATGTTAATGAGTTGGATAAGGACAAGTGTACAATGTAGAATGAGAAGAAGAAAGTAAAGGATAAGTTCATACGTATTACTGCTCCGTGTGTTTTACTTACTACTTACAATACAACATATTGGCGACGAGGATGGCTCTACTCGGTATTACACCACCTCCTCCGTTTCTACAGTCACCAGGTGAACCAGCAATTGGCTTCGAGGCCTGGGAGAGGATTTTTGAAACGTACTTAATTGCGCTGTCTGACAAGGAGTTGGCGGACAAGAGAAAGCGCGCCCTGCTAATTCATTCCATTGGCGTGGAGGCTCAAAGGATTTTCCATACTCTTGAAACAGGGACTACATACGAAGAGGCACGCAAAGCACTCAAGGCCTTCTTCGTCCCTAAAGTGAACGTTGTGGCGGAAAGGAACAAGTTTCGCCTACGTAGCCAGAACGTTGGTGAGTCGATTGTGCATTATGTTGCTGCCCTACGTGAGCTCGCAGTTACATGCGAGTTTGGAGAGGTGACTGATGACATGATCAGAGACCAACTAGTGGAGAAGATAAATAGTACTAGAATAAGAGAACGTTTGCTTTTAGAAAACGGGCTGACACTGCAGAAAGCCATTACGCTGGCCAGTCAAATCGAAAGTGTACTTGCAGATGCGAAAGCAATGGCTAAGCAAGGGAATGACGCAGTAGTTGGGGCCGTGCAGGGAACTACTTTACGCAACGGAGGGAGACGCAAGCCCTCGCAGCACCATCGGCGGGAATCACGGTCGGTTCCCAAGTCTAGTGAACATGCAAATGCCTCCGCGGGTAAGAAATGCTACCGTTGCGGGTCATCAACTCACTTAGCAAACAGCTCTACATGCCCTGCAAAATCAGTTATATGCAAGCAATGCAACAAATGCGGACATTTTGCTAAAGTTTGCAGAAGCACTCCCACATCCATGGTCAAAGAAGTCTCTGATGTCACTGTTTTGAACATTGCTGATGGAACTGACATGCAGTCTAACAAACTGTGGTGCAATGTGTCACTTCAAGCTGCAGGTGGCACCAGAGTAAATACGAAATTACTAATTGACACGGGATCTGCTGTTTCTATTATACCTCAGTGCTTTTACAAAGACAATTTCAAAGACATTGCTTTAACAAACCCTACTGTGCGTCTTATGACATACACTAAATCTGCAATATCTGTGCTGGGCTGTCTCGAATTGAATGTGACTTGCAATTTCAAATCTGCTAAGGCTAACTTTTATGTCGTGCCAATGGGAACACCAATCCTAGGCATGGACCTAGTCACTGCCCTGCAAGTGGACATTACAAGCAGCTGCATCTCCAATTCTGCACCACCCTTGCCAGTGCAGCATACTACTACCCTTCCTGCACCGGGAGATGTTGTGCGCTTTGTCCATAAGGTGAAGATTCGTCCTGAGATACCTGCGATCCAGCAAAAGCTACGCCGTTTACCATTCTCTATCCGTGAGGATGTCTCTGCAGAGCTGCTGCGGCTAGAAAAAGAAGGCATCATTGAGAGTCACCTTGGGTCTCACCAATCCTAGCTATCAGGAAGAAAACTGGACAACTGAGATTATGTGTTGACTTAAGAGAGCCTAATAAATCAGTGGTCATCGATAGCCACCCCTTACCACACATTGAAGAGGTGTTTCACGAGCTAAGAGGTGCTCAGATGTTTTCTACTATAGACTTACAGAACGCTTACCATCAAATGCCATTGCATGTGGAGAGCAGAGACCTTACTGCCTTTATCACCCATGAAGGACTATTCCGCTTCACCAAAGTACCATACGGGTTAGCATCTGCTCCAAGTGCATTTCAGAGGATGATGTCACAAATCCTGGCTGGACTGCAAGGCGTCCAGTGCTACCTGGATGATATCATTCTATACGGGGAAACTCCAGAGGTGCATGAATATCGCCTCAAAGCAGTACTCCAGCGCCTACATGACAGTGGCCTTAAGCTCAACATGTCAAAGTGCCAGTTCCGAAAGACAGAGCTACCCTTTCTGGGCCATGTGATTTCTGCATCTGGCCTCCGGCCAGACCAAGGCCATGTCAAAGCTGTTGCTGATGCTCCCCCTCCACATGATGCTCCTGCATTGCGCTCATTCTTGGGCCTTACCTCCTTCTACTCCAAATTCATTCCAAACTATGCGGTGGTGGTGGAACCACTCCGAGCCCTACTGAGACAAGACTGTAAATACGAATGGACTGAGGATACACAGCAAGCTTTCTCTCAACTCAAGACACTGATAACTAATAGCCCAGCCCTTGCATTGTACGATCCAGTGTTGCCTACCATTGTTACAACTGATGCATGTGACTATGGCATTGGTGCAGTGCTTACGCAGCTCCATGGTGATGTGGAGAAAACTATCGCCTTTGCGTCCCGCACTCTTACAGACAGTGAGAGAAAATACTCCACAGTCGAAAAGGAAGCCCTTGCCTGTGTGTGGGCAACTGAACGTTGGCGCACGTACCTGTGGGGTGTTCATTTTACACTTCGGACTGATCACAGCCCTCTAACAACGCTGCTCACCACCAAGGGGCTTGGCAGAGCAGGTATGAGAATTGCTAGGTGGTCTGCAAGGCTCTTGACATTCAATTACACCATTGAGTATAAGCGAGGTTGTGACAATGTAATTGCTGATTGTCTCTCACGTCTGCCACTACCTGATACTGAACATGTGGACCCAGACATGGAAATGGTGGCATTGGTGTCTGACGATTTTGCTGCTGTTACTGTTGAAGACTTGACAACTGCATGCAGGGACTGTCCTGTCCTACAACAGGTGAAAACATACATCAGGGGAGGTTGGCCACGCACAGCCAAAGGACTTGATACAGCTCTCATGCCATATTTCAGGATTCAGACTGAGCTTTCTGAACATGACGAATGCATCATCCGCGGCACACACCGTGTTGTGGTCCCGAGAGATGTTCAGCCCAAGCTCATTCAAATTGCCCATGATACACACCAAGGAATTGTACGTACGAAACAGAGGCTGAGGGAGCTCTACTGGTGGCCAGGCATGGACGCTGACGTACAAGCTGCCATCAAGTCCTGCGTCACATGTGCTCAGCATGACAAGACTGCCGTTGTCAGAGCATCTCCACTGAACCCGGTAAGACTCCCTGATTCAGCATGGGAAAAGCTTGCAATAGACATTGTTGGTCCTTACCTCCGTGCTCCTCCTGATTGTCGTTACGCCATAACCTTAGTTGATTACTATAGCAAGTGGCCAGAGGTTGCATTCACTTCTGAGGTGACCTCTGCTACGGTCATTAAGTTCCTGTCTACTGTCTTCAGCCGTGAAGGGAACCCGCTGGAGTTGGTGACAGACAATGGGTCAGCTTTTGTCTCAGCTGAATTTGATGCATTCCTTGCCAGCCGAGACATCAAACACTGCCGCAGTGCAGTCTACTATCCACAATGCAATGGAGAGGTTGAAAGGTGGAACAGAGTACTCAAAGACTGCCTCCAGACAGCAGACATTGAAGGCAGACCTTGGAAGCAGTTTGTCACTGATTTCCTGTTCTCCTATCGTGCTACTCCCCATGCAATTACACAAGTCTCACCTGCTGAACTTCTGCATGGTCGTCCTCTGAACACAAAACTGAACATCAAAGGCCTTCCTACACGCACTACACAACTGGACCATGCAGCACTGAGAGACACTGTTCAGAAGAAACAAAACAAGTCAAAGGAATACACAGACAAACGTCGCAGTGCGCAGACTCCAACTTTTCAGGTTGGTGGCTTTGTGCGCATTAGGAAGCCTTTTAAGGTCAAGAAAGGTGTGCACAAGTTTACAAAGCCATTCCAGATTGTTGCGCAGAAAGGTCCTGCAACCTTCCTCCTCTCTGATGGTAAAGTCTGGAATGCCAGCCGTCTTGCCCCTGCTTCTCCAGGCACTCAAGTTGTGCCTCTGACTCCACACCCACCTGAAGAAGCACAACAGCCGTTGCAGGCTACACCACCTGTGACTGCTTTGCCACAGCGGAGACCTGTTCATGCCCCAGAGTGGCACAAAGACTACGTGACATAGACACTTTTTCAACAAAGAGAGAAAAGTGCACAGTTCACAAATTGCATTTTATTCTGTATTCTTACTGCTGTACGCTGTGTTGATTTGTTTTATAAGAAGTTACGTATAGGTTAACTATGTTGAAGTATATTGCATTTGCTGAATGTGTTGCTAGTGTTTACCAAAGAAGTTCTTCATGCTTACCATGCGCTGTATTGGCATGGTCTTTAAAAAGAGGGAATATGTGGTATATCCTACCGACCTGTAGGGGTCGCTATCATATGTTAATGAGTTGGATAAGGACAAGTGTACAATGTAGAATGAGAAGAAGAAAGTAAAGGATAAGTTCATACGTATTACTGCTCTGTGTGTTTTACTTACTACTTACAATACAACATCTGAACGTACCCTTAATTCGGTCGCGTCCATTCTGGAACAGCAAGTGTTTGTTTTCAGATGCAGCCAATTAGTTCATTAATCGACGTAGACATGCATTTTACTGTAGGTCTTGTGTGACTGAAATTGTTAAGCAGTGTTGAAATAAAATGTGTGAATGTGTTTTCTGTGTTAACTGGTGCAGTGCCCGTAGGCTATAATGTTTTCCAAGAAACTTTTAGCCCATGCGCATGCGGGCCATTTCAAGTGTCCGGCAAATGTAAACACGCACGATTGGATTTGGGTCACTGGCGAAAGTAGATGTAAACCTGCAATCCAAAAAATCAGATATGAGCACAAAATCGGAATTGAGCATATCCGATCTGCAGTCTAAACGCAGCCATAGAAAACCCTCTGATCTCTCAGGTAAAAACTGTCACGACCCGGCTCGTAGGCCATGACAAAGATGAGGACGCAGTGTGTTAGTACAAAATAATAAGTAATTTATTGTATTGACGAACGTAAAGTAACCAAACCGTAGAGTGTGGAAGTCAATAGCGTCAGTAGTGTGAAGTAAATGCAGGGATGCGTGATCAATGAAGTGAAGCGTGTGGCATGTAAAAACGCAAATGGGAGAATAAAGAAAAGCTCTCCCGGGTGACCAGGGGAAAGCCATTAGGCGCGTTCAAGTTGGCTGCGCAGCACAAAAACTGCGCAGCACAAGATGCACGTGGTTAAAAATCTGTCCACGATGGTCTAGATGGGCGTGTTTTCGACTCGGCAGTCGGTATCACATGGCCTCAACTTATCGCGGGAGCAAGGCGTGGCCAGGCGGCTGCTCCGCAAAAGAGCAGCCGGTCTGGAGGTACTGCGGAGAGCAGCGGAGCCTAGACCCTGCCTTCATGACGTCAGGTCTTTGCCCTAATTGGCTTTTACATCCCTGACGTGTGTGCAGGTGTTTAGATGCCTCCCCATATCCACAAGAGTCCGTGCGGGTCCGTGCCTCGTGATTCGTCACATGGTCAAGTCTAGCCAAGTCTACACTACGGGAAGTAGAGAGTGTACAACTTCATAGCAGCGTTTGCATCTCCGCCCCTGCTGCCACCGGCAGCTCTCGTTGCTGCAAAAGGTCATTTGGAGTTGAACTTGAACACGGCTATTTTAAAGGACGGGGAAACACCGGGCCCAGGTGTCTCCAATTCTGCAGATGGTCTGCCACGCCTACAGGAAACACACAAAGCACACGACAGGGCAAGCGCAGACAAGGCCAGCAGACCATCACACCCCCTCCCACAAAAACAGGCTCCTTAACGGAGTCCTGCCCATAATACAAGGCTATCAGCATGTTAATCAAGCCAACATAAATTAACATTCCCAAACACATTTAGAGCACCAAAACCAACATGAACTCAATTCCATCCCCTTAATTGATAATCTGTAACCTGGGGAGTGAAAGCTGAGGGCGCTACACCTGGGGAACCCTGGACAACGCGTCTGCCCCCACGCCGTCCGTCCCCCGATGCGGCGGACCTCCAGACAACAAGGACTGCAGAAAAGAGAGTGGTTTTCAAATTAAGACCATGAAAAAAAATGTCTCAACAGCCGGTCATAACACCCGAATGTCGAAACTTTTAATATTGACTGATGTAGCTTAACTGGTAAAACAAGTTGAAAACAACGTCCCCAACAAACAAATCCGTGCGCCAAGCCCATTTTCTCAGCAACACTGAATCTTGAAAATACGCAAGCTCTGTCCCTCGATTCACTTTTAGGTTGGCCCAACTTGGCCCAACTTGGCCAACCCAGCCAGTGAAGGGTTTAGCCTGCCGCTCAGCAACCAGCTCACTGAACAACCAGGCAACGCACTTTTCCAATAATTCTTACCAGCCGAACCGGCTCAGACTCAAACTTTGCCCGCGCCATTAGCGCTAGACTTGAGCATGTAGCAATCTGCCTTCCAGTGGCCACGTTTATGGCACAAATGACAAACCTTATCTGACTCACCTGAACTACTAGGCCCACTACTCGATTGAAAACGGCAATCAAGAGGAGCATTCTGATGGATTAACACATAATCATCAGCTAGAGCGGCTGCTTCAGCCGCAGTGCGCGCCTTCTGTTCACAGATATAGGTGGAAACAGGAGGGGGAACAGAGTTTTTAAACTGTTCTAGCACAACCAGATCGCAGAGACCGTCAAAATCTGAGACCTCAACAGAAGCACACCAGCGGTTGAAATAAGTTGTTAAATCCCGTGCAAATTCTAAATGGCTCTGTTTTGGACCTCTTTTCCACAATCTAAATTTCTGCCGATAGTGTTAAGGAACACGCTCATATATCTTCAACACGGCAGATTTCACCTTTTCATAATCCTGACCGTCCTCTGGCAACAATGATAAGAATGCCTCTTGCGCCTTACCACTGACCACACACTGAAGCAGTAATGCGCGACCGGAGCTAGGCCAGCTCCGCGCATCAGCTAAACGCTCAAACAAAAGAAAAAATGTTTCCGGATCGCTTTCGGAAAATTTGGGGACCAATTTCAAATTTCCCCGAACATCAAAATTAAGTGGATCAGACTGATCGCCGCTAGACTGCGACCCAGACCTTAACTGAGGCGCAGGTGTAACTTTACCCTCCCGGATAACCTGGAGTTTATGCTCTAAGTCTAAGCGCGTCTGTTCAGTCTCCTGACGCAACTTTTCAACTGCCAGGACCTTTTCGTTCTCGGCATTAACCTTATACTTGTCATGCCCAATCTGTAATAATAACAACTCTCTCCGTTGTTCGAAACTCAAGCCTTCCATTGACACCGTCAAAGAAGACGTACCTGTAACCGGTTCACGATCGACCAAGATCCCTGCAGCAACCAAATTACTTTTAATAATTGACTTGACCTTGTCCTTTACAAACTGACTGCTCACATCAAATTCGTAATGCTCTGCCAAATTGAGAAGCTGATCCTTAGTATACTGATCTAAAATGTCTTCCGACGGAGAAGCAAGAAAATCTTCTACCGTCGGCATTATGGCAATGTGCGCAACGCTAAACAAACAGTAAGTGTGTGACTCTGCACCAGCCCTCCAAATTGAAGGCCAAATAAAGACAATGGCCGCGTTTCCCAAACGCGATCTTTCTTAAGGACTTAAGAAGGCTCCAAAGAAGGAATCGCTAAGAAGGAGCGCTAAGATACGGGTGTTTCCCAAACGCGTTCTTAACTGCCTTCTTAGGAGAATCTTAAGATCAAGCCAAAGAAGCTTCCAAAGAAGCTCTTAACGAGAGCTGTTCACCACGGTGGTGCTGAAACTGAATCAATCGATGCCAGGCAAATCGATCACCCACCCCTTTATCAGCGCATAAGTCACACACCGCGCCCCGTCCTCTCACACAGATGCAATTAAGCTCAGGGGCGATATCCATGATGAGTAGGCTACTGAGTTAGTGAATTAGTTTCACATTGTGTGCTGATGACCATATATATGTAAAATAAAAAGAAAAGAAAAGAAAAGAAAAAATAATACAAATAAAACCACAAGTAGCCTAGTTGCGTGTCTACGCGCGTCTCTACCGCTAAAATAAAGTGTTTGCACGTGGATGTAGCATTAAGTTCATTTTGATAACGTGCCATCAGGTGTATCCAAGTAGTAATCAAGCCAGTTAGCGCATATATACCACCGTGAATATTGGCACACACATGTGAGAATGGAAAATAAAAAGAACAAGCGGGCACCGGCGTTCAGCGCGGAGGAGATGGGCGTGTTGGTGGACGAGGTGTGGCAGCACCACGAAGTGTTATTTGGTGGAACCAAAGGCAAAAAGAATATCACGGTGAAGAACCGTGCATGGCAGGCCATAGCGGAGAAGATGTCACCCTCCAGCCCATGTGGCCTGCGTGACTGGGGTGCTGTGCGAAAGAAGTGGCAGGAATTCCAAAGCCAAACCAAAAAAAAGAGTGCCAAGGTGAGGAGGGAAGCCATGGGCACGGGTGGTGGAGCACCGGGCGGGACGACCCTCACTCCCGATGAAGAAAAAGTCCTGTCCATCATTGGGAAGACGGCCTCTGAAGGCATCACAGGGGGCATTGATGTTGAGGGGGACGAAGGCCTCTCAGACAATGAAGAGGAGCCATCCGGGAGCAGAGCAAGGACATGTTCGCCCACAATAGAGGACGAGCCCACACAGCCGTGCCCTGTCCCCGCCCAACCGAGCCTTGTCCCCGTATGCCAACCAGCAAGGCCCGGTGTCCGCATGCGGGGAGGCTTAAGGCGGCCGGCTATAACCACCTGCACCTGCAGCGAGGCGCTGGTGCGCTTGGAGAGGGAGAAGCTGGTGGTGCTGCGAGGGATAGAGGGCCAGCTCACAACACAAACGGCCCTTCAGCAAGAAATGGTCCGGATGAAGCAGGAGAGGTTGGAGCTGCACCGGAGACAACTGGCGCTTGCCGAGGCACAGTACAACCGTCCCTCCATCAGCGTTCCTATCATCCTTCCCCATGGTGCGGGACATGTCTATTTGTTATCTGCATTACCCAATGTATCCCGTTCAATGTCATTAATCAATCCCCCCTCATTGCAGGTGACGCAGACGCCCAGTGAAACCGGAGACGGCGATGGAGGGACTCAACATCAATGCCCCCTGTGATGCCTTCAGAGGCCGCCTTCCCAATTATGGAATTTTTCTTTATCGGGAGTGAGGGTCATCCCGCTCGGTGCTCTTTCGCACACTCACCCAGTGACGCAGGCCACATGGCCTGGAGGGTGACATGTTCTCCGCTATGGCCTGCCATGCACGGTTCTTCACAGTGATATTTGTTTTTCCTTTGGTTCCACCAAATAAAACTCCTCCCCCATTATGCTTTGTGTTGTGAGGATCATTTTGCATTGAAATGAGTGTAATGCAGGGTATGTGAGAGTTTACTCAAATAGCGTCACACACAAAATGAACAACCGCTTTTCATATAGACCAACAGCGAAGTGAAGTTTGACTTTTTAGAATCATGACTATTTCTGTAACATAGCGGAGTAGGTGTGGCAGACCAACCGAATGCAAAGTTACATGTGCACCCAGGTGTAAGTGCTTCCTTGTTTCGGCACGCAACGTCAAACGGCTTGCCACTGCAAAGATGCAATGCAAAGAAGTATGTCTGTCTCTATGAGAGACAGAACCAGTTCTGGTTCTGACTGCTCTCTCTCAGAGACACAGAGAGAGAGCAGACAGAACCAGAACTGGTTCTGGCTGTTCTCTCTCTGAGAGAGCAGACAGAACCAGAACTGGTTCTGTTTATTTATTTCAGCCTTCAGGCCTGACAGTTGATATGGGTGGTGTGGTGGTTGTGGGTTGTGGGTTTATGGTTGACTGCTTGGTGACTGGTGGT
Organism: Sardina pilchardus; assembly: GCF_963854185.1. Lineage (NCBI taxonomy): Eukaryota > Metazoa > Chordata > Actinopteri > Clupeiformes > Clupeidae > Sardina > Sardina pilchardus. The sequence goes on from NC_085016.1 coordinate 4,295,561, forward strand.
GAAGGGGTAGGGGCTGTGGGTGTTGGACATCAGAAGAGGTTGACGAGTTCCTGCCTGGTCTGAGCACCGGCCTGATGGAGCACTGCTCGCACATTCTGGGGGGCGGGGATCGGGGCTTCGTCCTCTGAATGTTCCTCCTCGTCATCCACAGGAGGCGGCTCATCTGCACCAACGCTCACTGCGATGTTGTGCAGCATGGCGGTGACAACAATCACTTGGCAACACTTGCGTGGAGACAAGCGCAGCCCCCCCGACGAACGATGAAGGCACCTGTAGCGGGACTTCCACGTGCCAAACACCCGTTCAACCCTCGTCCTGGTGCGTGTGTGGGCCTCATTGAACCTCTCCTCCTGTGGTGTTGCTGGGTTGGTTACCGGCGTCACGAGGTAACTCCGGAGAGGGTAGCCACTGTCCCCTAGGACGACACTCCGACCAAACTCTCCTCTGCCAGCCTTCTGCCCCACAGCGGAGTTGGCCCAAATGAAACTGTCGTGTGTGCCTCCTGGCCACCTGGCGACGATGTCAGTAATGAGGCCGTTGTGGTCCACCACCACCTGAGTGTTGATGGCCGCGTAGTGCTTCCTGCTGATCCAGCACGGATCCACCAGGGAGGGATTGAGGATGGGAATGAGGGTGCCGTCCACCACACCGATCACCCGGGGGATCCCAGCCACTGCGTGGAACCCCTGATGGGCCTGGCGGACCTCGTCCCGTGTGGTGGGCATCTTAATGTGCGTCCGGGCATGGCGCAGGAGAATGGGTGTGACAGCTGCCACACTCCGGGACACAGACGCCTTGCTGAGACCGGTGCCGTCCCCCACCACCTCCAGAAAGCTCCCCACTGCGTAAAAACGCAGAGCAGCCAGGAGCTGCACCTCCGGGCTGAGAGCAAAATTACGGCGGGTTGCTCTCTGAATGTGAGGAGTCACCAGAGTGACCAGCCGTCGGATGGTCGCACGGGGCAGCCGGTATTTCTCCTGGACAGCCCTGTCTGACAGCACGTCCATCGGAGAGAAGTGCTGGCGCACGTATGCATTAATATAAACGATTTGGCTTCGCGCTCGGCGACGCTGTTGGTTGGCAGCGAGAATGTGCTGTATAGCAGCCATGGTTTTTCGCACATGCGAACTTTGGCAACGCCTTTATATAGAGTAGCAGGTGGAGCCTCTCTGGATTAGGTTCAGCTGTGTTCAATTGCATTTGTTTCCTTGATATCTGTGAAATGCCACAGGGTTGTTGATGGGGTTTTAATGTGTAGTACTATAAACTCATAAACGTGTAATTCAGTAACAATTTTTACTTTACTCTACTATGAGCCTATGCCTCTTGCGCCACTGGTCCATAGCTACAGTATGAGCGCATTTCAACATTGAACATTGTTTTATTGTTTAAAAAAGTGGAGGATATACATTTCCCTGACGCAGCTTGATCACTGCAGCCTAGAAATGTAGATGCCCCTAGCGGCAGGCTATGATCACTGAGCATTTGATCGCTAAGAAGGCTGTTAAGAGTGGGTCAGCTCGATCTTGCGTTTCCTTCTTAGTGAAAGATCTTATTAAGCTAAGAACGACTTCGGGAAACGCGTTTTTCTTTCACAGCGTTCTTAAGAGCGCTCCAAAGAAGATCTTGGCGTTAAGAGCTTCTTAATTTGTTTGGGAAACGCGGCCAATGCCGGTCCCGCTAACTAACGCCCCATAACCTACCTATTTAAGCTGCGGCCTACCTCTTCATGCAGTTACTGGCGGTGGGTACTTAAGTGCCAAAGCCCAGTAGGGAGAAAAAGCAACCAGAAACTGGCGACTCATCACACCCCATGGATACACTCCCGAGACAATTGCTCTGACCGCTTTCACCACAACACTAAACAATCCCCCCCCGACGAAGTCCAAAAGGGCCAACGCCGCTTCACCTAACAAGGGACACACATCGCTTACACCTCGAGTCACACTCTTACTTACCTCAAACACTGCACACAAAGGTTTAGCTTTCAAATAACGCAATATAATCAAAAAATCGCTTCAAACACACTGCGCCTTCAAAAAAAAGACTTCCCATCAGTACTAGAACTACACCTGAGCAGAATCTAATGGAATCCCCACTATCAAGTGACGTGACGAATGACGACACGCCGTTCACAAATTCGACCCGCCGCACTCCGACAAAACCGGAAAGCTATACAAAACAATTTAACAAAAACGAACAGGGGCCGGTTTCCCGAAGCCTTCTTAACGCTACGTAGTTCGTAACCTCTATCTTAAGCTCTACCTTAAGTACCTCACGCATTTCCCAAAACCTTCTTTGCTACGAATGTCTTTCGCACGTCGTTCGTTGGTAAGAGTGGTCTGGAGCACTCTCAGACCTCTCTTAGCTGCACCTTAGCAATGTTTCGACTCGCGACGCTAGTCGCCGCCACTGTACCCTACAGCAATTTCCGTTACGCATCCAACTCATATGATACAAAATCACTATTTTGGTTCGCCAATGATTTTATGTAAGTATGCTAATTTAGAAAATAGTTTCTGGAAATGTTTTGATGCAAATATGAAACGTGCACGCATTTGAAAATAGTTAAAAGCGCTTTATTCTTTGCTTCCCCCCACCGTCCTACAATGTTTAGGCCTAATGTGCGGGCTTGCTGTCATATTTAATGTTAACCAAAGGCACACAATACTGAATGAGGATGTTGGTCAATCAGCTGTGATTAAAAATAAGTCTACATAGCCTATTTCAACTAGAAAAGCACAAACCTCCCCCAAGCAAACACATGTAGCCTACGCCTCCTGCATCCAGACGGTGATACGAATCACTCACAAAATTAAATAGTTTCTTCCTTGGGTCATTTCAGATCTTCCCTGGAAATTTAATCGAAATCCATCTTTAACTTTTACAGTTAGCCTATCTTGCAAACTAACGGACAAACAAACAAACAAACAAACAAACTAGAAAAGCACTCAGAGAGCGCAGACCTCTGCTTTCAAACATAACGCGTTCGAATCTTTTTATCCATGCGGGAAACAAACTAACACACCAACAAACAAACCCAGATGAAAACATAACCTACTTACCTACGTAGATCATTTAATTTCTAGACTACGTTTTTTATCATTGTATGCTAATAAGTTCATCCACGTTGAAGTTGCGTGAATGTTTTGGGGGCGATAGGCTATTATAAGCAATGGTTTTGGTGCAAAGAACGCTTTCATAAGTCTGTCAAGCCTCCGCGTGAAATAAAAAATCGATTTCTGAGCAATCGATGTCACCTAATTCAGCACCTTCATGGTGGACAGTGCCTTATACGTCGGACGTAAGGAGCTTTTCGTAAGAAGACTCCTAAGTGATAGTTCGGGAACCACGACTAGAAAGGTAAACAACTTTGGTAAGTTATACCTTTGGAGTCTTCGTAGCTCGCTAAGAGTGAACGTTATCGGGAAACCGGCCCCAGGTCACTAAATTAGACGAGCCCCCACTTTGTCACGACCCGGCTCGTAGGCCATGACAAAGATGAGGACGCAGTGTGTTAGTACAAAATAATAAGTAATTTATTGTATTGACGAACGTAAAGTAACCAAACCGTAGAGTGTGGAAGTCAGTAGCGTCAGTAGTGTGAAGTAAATGCAGGGATGCGTGATCAATGAAGTGAAGCGTGTGGCATGTAAAAACGCAAATGGGAGAATAAAGAAAAGCTCTCCCGGGTGACCAGGGGAAAGCCATTTTAAAGGACGGGGAAACACCGGGCCCAGGTGTCTCCAATTCTGCAGATGGTCTGCCACGCCTACAGGAAACACACAAAGCACACGACAGGGCAAGCGCAGACAAGGCCAGCAGACCATCACAAAACACATTGGGAACAGGAACGGTACATATGTGAACATACAGTTTTACATAGCAATAACAGGTACTCATAACCTATTGTTAGTTGTATTGTGCGAATTCACAAAGGTCAAACCAAAATGTCAAGACACACCAACTTATGGTAACTGACTCCATTTTCCAAAAAAGTGAGCCTAGCTTTACATGTTTTGGTGTGTGTCTCTGTTTTCTGAGAATATTTGTTTTTCTGTCTTCACAGAAATGGGGGCAGCACAGTCCATCCCAGTGGTCGGAGAAACCGTTACTGTTATTGATAGCGGTGTCAAGATTGTTGCAGCTGCTTCCTGTGCTCTTGCAGGAGAAATATTGGATTGTCAGAGGGCCAGAGATGATGCCAAAAAGTTTGCAGAAGCTGCCGGAAAGTCTTGGGTGGAGTATTCCGAGAGAAACGTAATCGCTGCTCCAACACGTGCCTATCTTCACGCTGTTACTGGTGACACAGATGAAGCGAGTAGAGTAATGAAGAAGATGGGTAATTCAGTTGTGGAAGTCATTGACAACACTCCAGTCGTCGGGCACGCTAAGGGCGTTGTTCACTACATAGCTGGCGATACAGAGCGTGGGCATGCGTGCATGAAAGGTGCCAGCCGTACGGTAGCGGTGGCTGGAGTTGGCGCTCTGACTGGGGGACTTGGAGGAGGAGCAGTTTTAGCCGGCGTAGCTGCAGCTTCCTCTGGTGTTACGTATGACACAACGGTAAGTATTATTCAGAGCAGTGGAGAAAAAGAAAAACGACCTTATGGAGTTGTAACTGCTATCGACAATGCCGTTAAATCGGCTAAAAACAAAGATGGTTATGGTCTGATAGATTCAGCAATAAACATCGGATACACCCTAACCGGAGACTTTGCTACCGGAGCTGCTGCTGGGACGTCCATTAGGAAGCTAAACAAGGCCTCAAAGGAAAGGAGAGCGTTGAAAAACACAATGGGAGAAAAAGCCGCCAAAGACACTATTGGCACTGCCAAGAAGTTTAAGAAGGAAGTACAGAATAATGTTAAGGGAGATGCCCACGTTATGACGAAAACGAAAGACCTTAGAACGGGGAAAGAAGCTTATGGGACTAGTAAACGGTGCAGACAGCAGATTGCAGAGAATGAGTTCAAAGCGAAAGGTAAAGAGAGTGGCTATAATAGTGTAACGGAAGCTAGGAAAGGGAAAGTTGGTGAATTTCCCAGAGCGAAAGGAATCCTTGAAAAAAGAGCCAATGAGGTGGGATTAGATGTTACACGAAAGGTTAATCGAGCTCTAAATGCTTGTGCTGAGCACGAGGCCTTTGAAAACCTGGGTTGTACTGGCGATGAGGCTCCAGTTCGCACAGTTAGTGTTGAATATCGTAACAAGGGTTACAGAACTGTACCAAGATGCGACAACTGTGAGCAGTTTGGAGATCTGATGGGACATGTGGCCACTGATGGGCCTCAAATGCCAGTCCCCACACGCCAGTTTGTTCTCGACAGATCGCTGCCTGCCGTCAAATCTGCAGCTTTGTATGCAGGCGCTGCAGTCGTAGTCTGTGCCGTGTGTGGTGACGATGAGGATGACTGTACTTGCTTAAAGACTGTGGTGAAGGTGGTGAAGAAGAGGCCTATTATTATACGTTTTGATAAGTTGACTTTGAGTTGAGTTGAACTTGCATTTTTTAAGTGAACACAGCTTGTTTATTCTGAGTAAGTAAGACTTAATGACGTATACACTTTTGACATAAATACTTTAGCTTTATTTTAGCTTAACTTGCCTTAACTAATTTGCTTCGGAGTCATTGGAATGGTTATTTGACTTATTTTGGGTTGTATGACGGCTGTCTCGCTTCCCCCTAGCGCCTTTGAGCGGAAACACCACGCATACAAGTTTTGTGCCCCCGGGACTTCCTAACAGAAAGTCTCCAGCCTGGCGATCATGCTCATGAAAAGGCAGACTGACCGATTGGGGAGTTTTGTACAATATACACGCTAAAGCTGTAGGGGAAGCTCTACAGAGAAATCTGCAAGCATAAAACGACCGAAAACAAAAAAGTGAAACCGGCATTGAAATTGCCAAACCTGCATAGTTTCCCTTTAAATCTGTTAAAGATTTATATTTTGGAACATTTGTAGCTATGGGATAATGTAAGAAATTATTTTGTTCAGATTTGAGTGAAATCTGTCTGTGTGACAAACTGCGCAGGAGGCTCCACAGGAAATGGAGGCAAGTGCAGCTATAACAAAAACTCAGTAAAAATCCTCTTTAGAGAGAGGGAGAGGGAAAATAGTTTTCACATAATGTGTTTAATCCTGTTTGGAAAATGCGTGTAATCTGTATATTCGTTAGTTTGGAAAATAAACATGTTTTGACATATATGTTGTACGTGTCACTAGATATATAATCACACTTGTGTGCAGTGTATGGAAAAGGTTTGCGATAAGAAAGGCCAGGGGTAGACAGCCACATCTACAGTAGGAGATTGTGGATAGGATGGTGAATTGCAAGTACAGGTGATTTACTTAGCAAAATTGACCGCAGGGCCAAATCCGGCTCAAACTGGTATCATGTAGATAGATACTGTAGATAGACAAATGCAGTATCCTCCGGAGTATCTTGTTTTCTGTGTAGTTAAAGATGCAAAAAGCATTTCCTGTAGTAAACAATAAACGTTCCTCCTGGATTTATATGCTCTGCCCTGCTTTCCATTTGTTTGATGTGTTGTGTAAAGTTTTCATTTTGAATGATTTGTGAATGATCTGAAGACATTACTTGGTTGAGCATAAAACTGTTAGACGATTCATTGACTTTGTGTTTCAGAAATTATTGACATATGTATTCTTATATATTTTGATAATCTGAAAAAGCGTTGCGAAATATAATCATGATTGATGAAACATTATATACAGTATAATATACTGTATTTGATAACCCTGAAACATGTGTTCTTATATTGATGATCTTAAAACATATGTTCTTATGTACAGGTATTAATGATCTACAAAGCTCTTGTGTACAAAATGTATATGAAAGCTGGAACTGCTTTCTCTAGACCCGAGTGCACACCTCAAGTTCTGTTTTGTTATTCTGTTCAAAAGTTTTGTTCTATTTAAAATTTCCGTTGCCCTTTAAACATGTCTGGCTGAGAAAAAGCCAGGGTACAAATGTTATGCTGGGTAAAGCCAGGGTACAAATGTTATGCTGGGTAAAGCCAGGGTACAAATATTATGCTGGGTAAAGCCAGGGTACAAATGTCATGCTGGGTAAATTGTCATGCTGGTTTAGAAGTATTGCGGTTTTGATCCATGTGTAAATGGCAAAGCTGCATCCAGAGGCCCTGCTTGTATAATCCCACGTATAAAGGAAGCCCCCCAGACATAACTCATCAGAGTCTGGTGTCGTGGACCTCTCTGTGTTGTATCATTCTCTCTCTTTACAAAGATAATACAATTGATCGTCATTTGGAATCACTGGGTCTTGTCTTTATTTGCGCAGAAACATACAACAATATACAACAGTATACATACTACAGCACATTGCAAGAACTGTCAGAGGTTTTGTGAATGTACTGTAGTTTAAGAATGGGCTTTAGAATGATAAGAAACGGCCGAAAGGGTTTAAAATATGCGTTTTAGCGATTAGGGAACACAACAATGTTCGGAGATGATGATTGATTCAGAATGATCCAGAGTGATTCGGCCTATTCATGTGTGAAATTTAATTTGTGTTGCCTAGGAGTCAAGCAGGCATGTGTGACCATTTCAGTTCACACTGTTTATCAGAAGTCCATTTTGTAATGTGTTTTACTTTATCAACATTATCAGTGTGTGTGTTTGTGTGTGTGTGTGTGTGTCTGTGTGTGTATGTTTGAGAGAGAGAAAGAGAGAGAGAGAAAGAGAGAGAGAGAAAGAAAGAGATAGTCAAGTCAGCATGACTAGTGTGTCCTGCCTACGAAGAGATGTGTCCATCTAAGGCATGTGTGAACTCGGCAATGTGGACTCTGGAGTCTTGCTGACCGGCTGCGTGCGTGCTGCAGCTCTGCTCTCAGGGCTCTGGACATGCCCCGACACCACGGACCCAAAGGTCCAGCTCTGAACGCCTGTGGATGAGAGTGACCAGGGAGATGTGTCAGTGCAGTCATTTCCTGTGTGTAAGCCGTAGGACAGTGTTTTATGCAAGTTAAAAGAAACAACACCATATGTAGGCTAAGGGATAATTAACGATGCGCCGTGCGTTTATGGGAAATTATCTCCCTCAACAATGGAATTCTCTTCTCTGATTGGCTGATGGGGTGGCCATTAACTTCGTATAACCTGCTACCTTTGAAGTAGTTCCCGTATCACACTTGAATATTAATTCGCCAAACTCGTTGCGAAGTTTAAATGAACTGTCACGTTGCATCCAAGCTGAGATACAGACGTGCAGAACCATAGTAACATTGTAGCATATGACAGAGGTTGATTGTAGCTAGTTGGATGCCATGTAGTCTAGGCTATAAAAGTAGCGATCTTTCAAAGTTAATGTTAATCAGAATCCTGGGATATGCCCGCTTGACAACGAGAGAGATAGAACTAACGACTGGCTTTTAGTCGTAGCAACCAGCCATTTAGAACTAACGACTGGCCTTTGGCCATAGCAACCATCCATTTAGAACTAGTAACGGCAGTTTTGTCCTGCAAGTAGAAAGTTGATATGTGGCGGAAAGTAGTCCCACAGTCAAGACAGTTTTAGCGATGTTAACGGACGCAACGGTGGAATAAAACTATGTTCTAAATATACAGGTTATGAATACAAACGGGAGATAAGCGGGATAACGGCCTTCGAGGTCGACCGGTTCGATGGAAATAATGGCACGGCGGAGGTAACTCCGTCTCCGTGCTTCGCACGTCGCCGGAGTTCTAGACCTCCACCTAGCCATTATTTCCAGAGCCATATAAAGAGAGAGTTGCGACAACTCCATTGACGCTAATGTTCCATATTTTCTCAACAATAGTTCCCGGAAGTTAGGATCGAACACTCGTTAACAGACCGTAAAAGACGGTTATTTTATGATTCTAACGAACAGTCAAAATCGCTTCCAGGAACTATTTGAACTACTTGAAGTTACACGAACCACGTCACAAACCGAATTTTCTGTACCCGGGTTGTCGCAACTCTCTCTTTATATGGCTCTGATTATTTCCATCGAACCGGTCACCTCGTCGGCCGTTATCCCTTACATAATGCACGTTCGAAGTGGTAATAAGGTCCCGAAGCCGCAGGCGGAGGATAAGTGCTTCATTTTCCTATAAAGTATAAAGAGTTGATTATCCCGCTTATACCACTGCTACTATCATTTTTGTTTATATTGCGGCTGTCTTAGATACAACGTTGCTGTTTTACCGTTACATACACATTGGCAAATTAATATTCAAGTGTAATAAGCCCAAAAGAAGGGAACTAGCCTACTTCATAGCCGTGCGGTATATCGAAAAATAATGCACGTTCCAAATAGCGCATCACAATAGGAAATTTGACCAAGCAGTGGTATAATAATAACATAACTAACCCCCGTGTATTCATGGCTGAAGAAATGTTGCAAAATCGATGAATAAGTCGCGGCTGATAGTTTGGACTTTTCCACCTCTGCAGCACCAGCGTACTCAAGATCCATCTCTCCTCTGATAGGAGGATGCTAGCGGGGAAGAGGAGGCTGCCAGGCCTAAGCCTGCTCTATGGACTGACTTACTTTCTAGTTGCACAAAGTTCGCATATATTGTCGTAGGTTCTGTCATCAGTGGCACATATTTTTTCTCCGCTAGGCGAGCAGTCCATCAGCTCTCTGTAATCCACACATTCAGCCTGAACAGAGTGAAGAGTGACATTTTATACACACAAATATTCACATGTGTAACCTGTGTTTTGTTTCAATGACATGGTTTAGCCATAGGGAGGGAGGCATATACTTATCACACAGATACTGTACTTTACCCACACATACACACACATAATCATACACATACTGTATGCACAGTCAAAAGGTCACAAGCACACACACACACACACACACACACACACATTCTTACACACAGGCAATCATGCAGTAAATACACAATATAAATCCATGTACACATGTGCACACACACGCACACACACCAACATGGAAGGTGTGACAAAACGAATGAAGTGATGTACAGTATAATAAAATGAGTGGACATTTACTTTTGGGTCCCATTCTCCTTTGCTCCCCAGGACAGACCGAGCGAGCCGTAGTGGTGGAGTTAAACTAAAGGCTCCATAACGGTTTAACAAAGCGTCCGTGAAAGGACCTGATTTGCAATGATAGAGAAATACAAAAACAAGAGGAAAGGAGAGAGGAGTGTGGGTGAGGGAGATGTGAGTGAGACATTATTTCTATAATTATTATATTATTGTATATAGTTGTATAGTTGTGGGTGTGGGAGAAAGAGAGAGAGAGAAAGAGAGAGCGTAAGAGTATTTACCAGAGAAGTAGAGTAGAGCGCAGAGGGTGATGGTGATGCTGAGCTTCATGGTGCCTTCAGAAGGAACAGCAGTGTCGTCTCAACAGTATGGACACGTCGTCCCCCCAGCTGCCCTTAAATACCCTCCTCATCTCTTACTTTCTGCTCCCACCCCTCAGTGGACATCGTTGTGTGTGTGAGTGTGTGTGTGTGTGTGTGTGTGTGTGTGTGTGTGTGAGAGAGAGAGAGAGAGAGAGGCAGAGTGCATGTGCATGTCGTGACTATGTACGTGTTTGTGTGTGTGTGTGTTTGAGAGAGAGAGTTCATGTGCATGTTGTGACTATTGTGTGTGTGTGTGTGTGTGTGTGTGTGTGAGTGTGTGCTTATGATGGTAAAGTAAAAAGTAAATTAAGGTATCTTTGCCATTTGCTTCTTGTCTGTATAGGAGTGATAGGACATGAGTGTTGCAACAGCAAGAATTACACAACTCACACACATAGACACACACACACACACACACATTTTCCACCTGCTGTAAGCAGTTGAAGAACACTGACATAAAATATGATATTTCACGACATCTAAAGATAGCTTGTGGATCAGAGAATATAGCAATTAAAAACAACAAGAAACAATAAACAGTCTTCACAATAAAAAAACACACTCTGTCAACAACTCTGAGAGACAGCTTAGTACTGTAATACAGTATAAGTGTGTGTGTGTGTGTGTGTGTGTGTGTGTGTGTGTGTGTGTGTGTGTGTGTGTGTGTGTGTGTGTGTGTGTGTGATTATGGTCAGCCTGCCCTGTGTCCTGCAATGGTATCAACTGAAGGAGAATATTACAATAATAGAAAATAACCATGTAAAATGATAAACTAACCCTGTCTGCACTATTGCTGTATAATACACACACACACACACACACACACACACACACAAACACACACACACAAAAAACCAGATGTCATGACCGTGTACAGATGAGTTGTTTCTCACAGGGGGACACAAGTTCGCAAGTGCAACATATTGCAAAACAACAAACGAACTCCATAACAACGTGATGACGCTGTGTGTTCTCACACTGGTCAGATGGTAATCTCACTGATGATTGGCACACCTTCGATTCTGATATGTGTGTGCGCCCACACCCACCAGAGAGAGAGAGACAGCGATTTCTCAATGAAGCTACCATTGTCTCAGCAGAAACCACACAAACACTCCATATCCTCACACACACACACACACACCACACAGCCTAACACACATATAGCCTGATACCCCCTCAGTTTTACCACACACGGCACAGCTAGGGACATTCCAATCTGCTGAAAAGGTGAAACGGACGTTGAGTCCGGGATTTTAGCATAGGAGGCTAGTCATATTTTTATGGAACCCTATGGGGAAAGTGGCGAAACTGCCCAGAAGAAACTCCTAATTTGGGAAAACAGTCAGGCCCCTGCAATTAGACTAAGCCTGTTATGAACATATTCTCACAGCAAGTCACAGTTCTTCGCCACGTAACTGAATGACAGTTGTTATGCTAAACTAAGGTTAGCAAATGTTCGGTGTTTCACGTAAGTATAAGAGAATTCACGCAAGAGATGAAATCATTTAGCTTACCTTTGACTATTTCAACAGGTTCAGGATTTTTGGGGGGCCAGCACGGGGGTGGAGTGGCCCTCAGGGACCACTGGGGCTACATGCCCACCAAGTTTCATGTGCCCCGGTGTTACGTTTTTTTTTTTTTTTTTTTTAAGTATATTTTTTGGGCTTTTATGCCTTTAATGATAGGATAGTGAAGAGAGACAGGAAGTGAATGGGAGAGAGCGTTGGGGTGGGATCCGGAAAGGACCACGGGGCGGGAATCGAACCCGGGTCGCCGGCGTGCGGTGCAGGTGCCCCAGCCAGTCGCGCCACTGCCGGGGCCAAAATTCAGGAAGTTGACGGGAATAAAGAATGGCGGCGGTCATAATAAATATAGAAGGCTTGAAAGAGCAGCAAGATTATTATGGAACATCATCAACCAACTGAGAGCAATTGCATTGATAATCGGGTGCTTGATTTTATACACCTGCAAGGGACCTGATGAAACCCATGAAGACATCAATGACATGCCTCTTTATGGAGAGGAAGTGATCCCTGTAAGTCTGAATTGTTCTGGGGAAACTGATCCTTGTAGTGGTTGATAAGTCGTAGTGGATCAAAGTGGCAGCCCAATGAATACGCAAGAATTAAAAACACAGAGATGATGCTGAAATTCTTTATTGTGTCATACGGACTCTGGAGTCTCTCTGACCCACTGTGAACGACAGCAGCTCTGCTCTCAGGTCCGTTAACATCTCCCGTTAAAACGGATCCAAAGGGAGTTCAACCCCGATGAAGATCTGTGGATTTTCACTCATCTGTGGATGACAGTGAAAAGAGAAATGTGTCAGTGTGTGTGTGTGTGTGCATAAAACTGAGGTTGTGTCCTCTCTCATAGAAAACCACTGAACTCTGACTTCCTCAGATATCTCCTCCATCAGCATACCTATACTCAAATCAGTCTTCTTGGCCATGTATACTTGCGTATACAAAGAATGTGGTTTCTGCATTTATCCCATCTGTGAATTAGTGAACACACACAACACACAGTGAACACACAGTGAGGTGAAGCACACACTAACCCGGAGCAGTGAGGGGTTAGGTGCCTTCATACAGCGGCGCTCGGGGAGCAGTGAGGGGTTACTGTAGGTGCCTTGCTCAAGGGCACTGCAGCCGTGGACTAGTCAGGGAACGAACCGGCAACCCTCCGGTTATAAGTTTGAAGCCCTAACCAGTAGGCCACGGCTGCCCCAAGATATACTGTACAGTACATCTCTCCTCTGATAGGAGGATACTAGCGGAGAAGAGGAGGCCTAAGCCTGCTCTATGGACTGATCTATCTGGAAAGTACAGTGGAGATTTACCCATAAGGATGTGGCAGCCACCCTCCGGCCATACGTCCCAGGCGGCCGAAGGCTCCTTGCAATCCTGGCAATCCTGGCCGGTTCGGATCACGAAAGAACGGTGGAGGTCCCATGCCGAGGAGCGATGAACGTCGTTCCCGGAGGCGGGGTTCCTCTTCCTCTGCGAAAGCAGGCCCTGATTGGGAATGAGAGAGAAAGAAAACAAGAGGAAAGGAGGACAAGAGAGAAGTGGTGAAGGGGAGAAAATAAGAGATAAAGAGAGAGAGAGAGAGAGAGAGAGAGAGAGAGAGAGAGAGAGAGAGAGAGAGAGAGAGACAGAATGGTTCAGTCCCTGCTTTACAGAACTCATCCTGCATTCTCAAACGGATCCCTGATCATGATCAGCTGAATGCCGTTCAATGCTGTTGCAAAATCAAATCTAAACTTTGACTATATTTCATTCCATAGTAATGCGCTACCACAACTTAAAAGTTGCAGTAGCTGCATCTTGATGTTGCTTGCCAACCATCCAGACAGAGGGAATATATTTCTTGGCGGAAGAATTATGAATACATTGTTACATTTCTAGTTGCTGTGCCTTTGTTTCATGACATCTTGCTAGATAGATTTAGTAACCGTTTTAGAAATGCAATAAACCACTTTAGTCCGTAGAGAGAGAGTGTGCAAGAATATTTACCAGAGAAGTAGAGTAGAGCGCAGAGGGTGAGGGTGATGGTGATGCTGAGCTTCATGGTGCCTTCAGAAGGAACAGCAGTGTCGTCTCAACAGTATGGACACTTCGTCCCCCAGCTGCCCTTAAATACCCTCCTTTAACAAGTTCCCGAGTGCAACACATTGCAAAACAGCGAACAAACCAGAGATGTCTGCAGGAGATGTCTGGATGAGATGGTCATCTCAATGATGATTGGCACACCTTTGAATGTGTATGTGTACAGTACATGAGAGAGAGAGGGAGGGAGAATATTGCTACTACCGTCTCAGCAGAAACCCCCTTAGACATACAGAAACACACCATATATCCTTACACACACACACACATAGCTTAGCCTGGTACCACCATCCACAGTTTTACCACACACGCCAGTCACATACTGTACCACACACTCACACATGCACAATCACACACTCTCACACACACACACACACACACACACACACACACACATTTTCCACCTACTGTAAGCAGTTGAAGAACACTGACATAAAATATGATATTTCACGACATCTAAAGATAGCTTGTGGATCAGAGAATATAGCAATTAAAAACAACAAGAAACAATAAACAGTCTTCACAATAAAAAAACACACTCTGTCAACAACTCTGAGAGACGGCTTAGTACTGTAATACAGTATAAGTGTGTGTGTGTGTGTGTGTGTGTGTGTGTGTGTGTGTGATTATGGTCAGCCTGCCCTGTGTCCTGCAATGGTATCAACTGAAGGAGAATATTACAATAATAGAAAATAACCATGTAAAATGATAAACTAACCCTGTCTGCACTATTGCTGTATAATACACACACACACACACACACACACACACACAAACCAGATGTCATGACCGTGTACAGATGAGTTGTTTCTCACAGGGGGACACAAGTTCGCAAGTGCAACATATTGCAAAGCAACAAACGAACTCCATAACAACGTGATGACGCTGTGTGTTCTCACACTGGTCAGATGGTAATCTCACTGATGATTGGCACACCTTCGATTCTGATATGTGTGTGCGCCCACACCCACCAGAGAGAGAGAGACAGCGATTTCTCAATGAAGCTACCATTGTCTCAGCAGAAACCACACAAACACTCCATATCCTCACACACACACACACACACCACACAGCCTAACACACATATAGCCTGATACCCCCTCAGTTTTACCACACACGGCACAGCTAGGGACATTCCAATCTGCTGAAAAAGTGAAACGGACGTTGAGTCCGGGACTTTAGCATAGGAGGCTAGTCATATTTTTATGGAACCCTATGGGGAAAGTGGCGAAACTGCCCAGAAGAAACTCCTAATTTGGGAAAACAGTCAGGCCCCTGCAATTAGACTAAGCCTGTTATGAACATATTCTCACAGCAAGTCACAGTTCTTCGCCACATAACTGAATGACAGTTGTTGTGCTAAGCTAAGGTTCAAATAAAAAATGCACACCCTTTGAGATGCTGGCACGGGACGTAACTTATACAGTAGAAAAAGATTATGTTGCCGCACACTCAGTCTCAATCTCATATTTATTGACACCGACGTTTCGGCCAATTGGCCTTTTTCAAGGTTTCTGGCTGAGGTTAGCAAATGTTGTCGGATAATTCGGTGTTGTCGGATAATTTATTTATTTATTTATTTTTTATGTCGTCGGATAATTGATATGATTGGTTCAGAGTGACACACGTGACCCAAGCTACGGCTAGTTAGCTGATTTTGTCAATGCTGACCTTTCCCAGAATTCCTAAATAAATATTCTCTACCCATTACAGCTACTTCACTTCATGTTGGCCATGCTTTGTACCAAGCCTAATGTGTAACCTTTTTGTGTGTGTGTGTGTCATGTTGGCCATGCTTTGTACCAAGCCGAATGTGTAACCTTTTTTTGTGTGTGTGTGTGTGTGTGTGTGTGTGTGGAGTAGAGTGGTGCTAGCACAATGGCTAAGGAGCGTGCAGTGGCTAGAAAAGTTGTGTGTTCAATTCCCGACTGCCACTGTAGTATCCTTAAGCAAGGCACCTGACTCTGAATTGCTCTGGGGAAACTGGCCTTTATAATAACAGATGTATGTTAGTCGCACTATGAGGCCTATGGGGATTACGACTAGATGGTGGCAGCCCAATGAATGTGCAATAATTAAAAACACAGAGATGATGCAGAAACTCTTTATTGTGTCAAACTGACTCTGGAGTCTCCCTGACCCACTGTGCTCTCAGGTCCGTTAACATCTCCCGTAAAAACGGATCCAAAGGGCGTTCAACCCCTGGATGAGAGCGAAAAGGGAAAATGTGTCAGTGTGTGTGTGTGTGTGCATAAAACTGAGTTTGTGTCCTCTCTCATAGAAAACCACTAAACTCTGGCTTCCTCAGAACTGATAAAGTCTCCTCCACCAGCACACTCAAGATACTTCTCTCCCCCTTATAGGAGGATACTAGCGGAGAAGAGGAGGATACTAGCAGAGACCAGGAGGCTGCTAGGCCTAAACCTGCTCTATGGACTGACTAACTGACCCATGGGCGTCGTTAGGTCCATTTTAGGGGGGCTCAAACTCAACCCTAGACCCCCCCCCCCCCCCCCTTATTCATGCCCTCTATGCCCTTATTTCTATATATATATATACTGTATATATATATATATATATATATATATATATATAATTCTGCCCATTCTTGACTTGCACTCACTGTGTAGGCTTAGCCTATAGCTTAAACTAAATAGTCTCATTGGATGTAAAGATAGGCCAGGTTACATACAGTACACAACACAATATGTAATGAATTAATGAGAAAATAATTTCATTAAAACAGTCATAGACTAGCCTTCATGCATTTATTTTAGTAATAGTAGTCTGGCTATCACCATAGCTCAATCTTTTAAGATTGAACATTAGTCTGGGGAGTCTGCGCTTTATTTCTACTGTTCAAGAGGTGTGATCAATGGGCATAGTTCAAATGACTCTGCACACTTTTGGATAGGCCTTCAATCAATCAGATCAATGATCCGAGTGTGCCTTTTTGGATACTTTGGCAACACTTCATGTCTGAGTCATGCCAAAAAAGCTCCTTTGAATTTTAATTTTCAATTTAAATTTGACTTTGAATTTGAGAGAGAGAGAGAATGGTTCAGAAAGGTGGAGGACTACAGTATGTCCTAGGCGGACGAAGTCGCGTTATCCCCATGATCCAGGCCATCCTGGTGGGTACTCACCGTAGCCCAGGGCCTGCTCGAAAAGCAGACCTACGTCCCACGCGTGTGTACAGGAAACCAGAAGCTGATTTGGAACGAGAGAGAAAGAAAACAACAACAAGAGGAAAGGAGGACAAGAGAGAAGTGGTGAAGGAGAGAAAATAAGAGATAAAGAGACAATGAGAGAGAGAGAGAGAGAAAGAGAGAGAGATGTTATTGCCGGTGACTAACTGGTTATGAAAATTAAAGTATTACAAATATGAAATATACGTTTTCTTTCCTTCAGCTAGCATGCTAGCTTATCATCATTATAAGTTTTCTTTCTAATTTGGTTTGATTTGATAAGATTTCTTCTTTTGATTTTCCCAAAACAGATATTGTATCTGTTGTATTGTCATGTCTGCTTTGGCAACACTTCATGTCTGAGTCATGCCAAAAAAGCTCCTTTGAATTTTAATTTTCAATTTAATTTTGACTTTGAATTTGAGAGAGAGAGAGAGAGAGAGAGAGAGAGAGAGAGAGAGAGAGAATGGTTCAGAACGGTGGAGGACTACAGTATGTCCCAGGCGGACGAAGTCGCGTTCTCCCCATGATCCAGGCCATCCTGGTGGGAACTCACGATCTGGTGGAGGAGACTGCCGTCCAAGGCGGGGGACAGCGTTTGCACGTTGTTCCCGGAGGAGGGGTTTCTCTTCCTCTGCGAAAGCAGACCTACAGTACGTCCCACGCGTGTGTACAGGAAACCAGAAGCTGATTTGGAACGAGAGAGAAAGAAAACAAGAGGAAAGGAGGACAAGAGAGAAGTGGTGAAGGAGAGAAAATAAGAGATAAAGAGACAATGAGAGAGAGAGAGAGAGAGAAAGAGAGAGAGATGTTATTGCCGGTGACTAACTGGTTATGAAAATTAAAGTATTACAAATATGAAATATAAGTTTTCTTTCCTTCAGCTAGCATGCTAGCTTATCATCATTATACGTTTTCTTTCTAATTTGGTTTGATTTGATAAGATTTCTTCTTTTGTTTGTCCCAAAACAGATATTGTATCTGTTGTATTGTCATGTCTGATTTGGCAACACTTCATGTCTGAGTCATGCCAAAAAAGCTCCTTTGAATTTTGACTTTGAATTAGAGAGAGAGAGAGAGAGAGAGAGAATGGTTCAGAACGGTGGAGGACTACAGTATGTCCCAGGCGGACGAAGTCGCGTTCTCCCCATGATCCAGGCCATCCTGGTGGGTACTCACGATCTGGTGGAGGAGACTGCCGTCCAAGGCGGGGGACAGCGTTTGCACGTTGTTCCCGGAGGAGGGATTTCTCTTCCTCTGCGAAAGCAGGACCTGATTGGAATGAGAGAGAAGACAGGAGAAGACAGGAGAAGAGAGAAGACAGGAGAAGAGAGAAGACAGGGAGAGAGAGAGAGACAGAATGGTTCAGTCCCTCCTCCTTTACAGAACTCATCCCGCATTCTCAAACGGATAGTTCAGATCCCTTATCATGATCAGCTGAATGGCGTTCAATGCTGTTGTAAAATCCAACACAAATCTAAACTTTGACTACATTTCATTCTATAGTACGGTAATGCGCTACCACAACTTACATAAAAGTTGCAGTAGCTGCATCTCGATGTTGCTTGCCAACCATCCAGACAGAGGAAATACATTTATTGGCGGAATAATTATTATCTATGAATACATTGTTACATTTCTAGTTGCTGTGCCTTTGTTTCATGACATCTTGCTAGATAGATTTAGTAACTGTTTTAGAATTGCAATAAACCACTTTAGTCCGTAGAGAGAGAGCGTAAGAGTATTTACCAGAGAAGTAGAGTAGAGCGCAGATGGTGATGGTGATGGTGATGCTGAGCTTCATGGTGCTTTCAGAAGGAACAGCAGTGTCGTCTCAATAGTATGGACACGTCGTCCTCCCAGCTGCCCTTATACCCCCCTTTAACAAGTTCCCGAGTGCAACACATTGCAAAACAGCGACCAAACCAGAGATGTCTGCAGGAGATGTCTGGATGAGATGGTCATCTCAATGATGATTGGCACACCTTTGAATGTGTATGTGTACAGCACATGAGAGAGAGAGAGAGAGAGAGAGAGAGAGAGAGATCTCAATATTTCTACTACCGTTTCAGCAGAAACCCCCTTAGACATACAGAAACACACCATATATCCTTACACACACACACACACACACACACACACACACACACACACACACACACACACACACACACACACACACACACACACACACACACACATAGCTTAGCCTGGTACCACCATCCACAGTTTTACCACACATGCCAGTCACTGTACCACACACTCACACATGCACAATCACACACACACACACACACACACACACACACACACACACACACACCACACACAGTTATCAGATCAAAGCAGCTACTTGGAACAGGAGGTTCCCTAACTGTTTGCTAGACTGTCTCCTCATTTGGGAAGAAGTCATGTTAGACTGTGTATTTGCAACACCAGTACGGTTACATGGTGTTGGTCGGGATGGGCCTCAAGGTGACATTGGCCCAATCCCAATGTCAGCCCTAAAGACTAGGACTAAGGACTCACAGACTTAAGGCTGGCTTACATTGCACGATTTTTGCCTGTTTTAACAGTCAGCGACTACATTTCCAAAATCGGGCGGAAATCTTGGGAGTTGTACTAGAATCGCAGCGCGCTCCTGTCATCTAAATCGTTTAGTGTAAGGTGGCAATCTTAGCGGTTCTAAGTCCGTCGGAGGCAGTCTTTTTCTAGTTTTGCCGTTACGACAATATCAGACATGTTTGATATTATCGGAAGTCTTTTCAGTCGTGGCTCATGCAAATAGTGACGTGAACATTAAAAAACAATAGTAACCTTGCGCGAACACGAAAACAGGAAGGGGCAAAATAGGCGACAGCTGTAGCCTATATGATTATTTGTTATTTCATTTCTTATAATGTATTAGTCGGCTGTTTTACGTGACAGAACAACTCTATATCTGTTAGTGATGTCACAGGTAACACTTTATAATAACTACACACAATTCATCATCTATTAAGCATTTGTTAACTATTGGTTAATGGTTTGTTCATCATTAGTAATTAATTGTTCATTCATAATTCATCATCACTTAAGCATTTGTTCACAAAGTTATGATTGGTTTGTTCATAGTGAATAAGCCTATTTCTAAAATATGTATAAATTGTTGCTAATACTTAATATAACATGCAATAACATTTTGTTAATGACATACTATTAATTTTTTAATAGTTGTTACATATGCACTAATGATTAGTAAGGATGTGAATACATGTTTTATAAACCACTTCCTAATACTATAATTCATGATTAACTCACGAGTTACAAGTGGTTAATTAATGATTTTTGTGAGCTCATCTAAAGTGAGGACTTTTTCTGCCTTGCTACACATTTGCAAATAAGTTGTAAATACTATATTCACATTCATTCATTAAGCTGACTATTTATCCAGAGCGACATACACAATAATGTCAATTAAATTAAACACAGTTGCGATTTGAACCCCCAACTGAACAGGCGACAGAACGATAACCCTGCTGCTTAACCACTACACCACCTCTGCTTCTAATCTGACATAGATGGGATCTACCTTTAGTTGTTTTCAGAGGACTACTTTCCTGTTATGCGTATGACTACATTTGATGTAGCACTAAGCAGCGCATTGATACAATAGTTAGAGAGTTAAAGCATACAAAGTAAATAATTGACTGACGTATACTGAAGTGAAGTTAACCAAGTAAAAACATTGTCACTTTACTCTGGTGTTTATTAATTGTTTGTTGTGAAGTGAAGAACATAACATCCGCTCAGTTAAAAACACATAAAACTATGCAAGAGTGTCTTCTACTACACACTGTTAAGCATGTTATTAAATGCTGTGTTCTTAATTTTGAAGCATAATTCCTAAATTAACTCTCATCTGTAAATCATGCCTATACACAATTATAAATGTTTGTTCAAAGCAAACACGCGCATCTGTTTTATATTTCTGAATTTATAGCTAGAACAGTCATGGGCAGGGGTAGTGTAGTGGATAAGGCATTGGGCTAGCATGCTGTAAGCCTAAGAATTGGGGGTTCAATCCCTGGGTGTCACCATTGTGGCCTTGCTCTTTAATTTCATTGATAGTGTAAGTCTCTTTGGATGAAAGTGTCTTAATAAATGCAACTGTAACCTTTATAACTCATTTGTAAATATGTAGCAAGGCATATTCAGTCCTCACTTTAGATGAGCTCACAAAAATCATTAACTAACCACTTGTAGCTCCTGAGTTAATCATGAATTACAGTATGAGAATTAGCATAGGAGTAATACTTTACAAATCATGATCAAAGCATTTACTAATAGTTTGTAACTGGTTCATAATAGGGAGATGATTTCATTTATAAATGGTTGTTTCATTATTTATAAGGCATAAACCATGTATTTACAAACATTTGTTTTATTTACTATGAACAAACCATTCAAAACTTTGTGAACAAATGCTTTACTGATGATGAATTATGCATGAACAATAAATTACTAATGATGAACAAACCATTAACTAATAATTAAAAGATGCTTAATAAATGATGAATTGTGTGTAGTTATTATAAAGTGTTACCATGTCACACATCAAACAATGCTGCAGAAACGCGAAAAAATTACTTTGATATCAGTAGGCTATCACGTGGTCTAGATGGGTGTGTTTTCGACTCGGCAGTCGGTATCACATGGCCTCAACTTATCGCGGGAAAAAGGCGTGGCCAGGTGGCTGCTCAGCAGCCACTCTAGAGGTACTGCGGAGTGCAGCGGAGCCTAGACCCTGCCTTCATGACGTCAGGACTTTGCCCCAATTGGCTTTTACATCCCTGACGTATGTGCAGGTGTTTAGATGCCTCCTCATATCCACAAGGGTCCGTGCGGGTGTTTCCTCATGTTTCGTCACATGGTCACATCTAGACCACCGGAAGTAGAGAGTGTACAACTTCATAGCAGTGTTTGTATCCCCGCCCCTGCTGCCGCCGGCAGATCTCGCTGCTGCAAGAGGTCAACTTGAACGCGCCTATTT
Organism: Sardina pilchardus; assembly: GCF_963854185.1. Lineage (NCBI taxonomy): Eukaryota > Metazoa > Chordata > Actinopteri > Clupeiformes > Clupeidae > Sardina > Sardina pilchardus. The sequence continues at coordinate 4,317,789 of NC_085016.1, forward strand.
TTAACCACGTGCATCTTGTGCTGTGCAGTTTTTGTGCTACGCAGCCATCTTGAACGCGCCTAAAAACTGAATCACATGACAAACCAGGAAATACACAAGAAGCAAGAACAAAGCACATGACAAGTTAACATGGGGTGCCTCTCATGCAGCGTTTATACGTCCTCCCTCGCTCCTCGATGCCTCGATCCTCACTGATCTACATAAAGAATGATGGGGGGGAAACAATGGGATAGTCTATCCAGTGTTAGTTATAGATCAGTGGGAACGCCCCTCGAGGATCGAGCATCGAGGATCGAGGAGGCATGATGAGAGGCACCCATGAACACATGGCACCAGTGAAACAAGATACAAACACAAGGTAGTACACAGAATGGCTTATAGGAGGTTCCTGACAGACAGAGCAAGACATAACTTGTTTTCAGAAAGGCAAAAAGGCCATGGAAATGTTACCGCCAACAAGTGATGCATTGGCATTGCATCTTGCACGTGCAAATCATCAGGCAGCAGTCTAACCCGGAACATGTTAGTGAAACCCTTGAGGAGACGGGTGATTGGAAGGCTGTTGACCACACGGCAGTAGCTCAGGAGGTAGACGATATGTCTAACCAAAAGATTTTGGACAATTCCACGCTCCCAGTGTGCAGGCCAGTCAAGTTCATCCACACCAAACTCTGTCATCCATGCCTTTATGGCAGTGGTTCTCAAAGTGGGGTCCATGACCCATAGCAAAGGGGTCCGCGAAATAATGCGTCCATCTAAGGCGTGTGTGAACTCATTGGGGTGGTGATAGCACAGTGGCTAAGCTGGGTTAGCATGTAGCTGTGT